>NC_138242.1:28913728-29078728 GCF_964197995.2 Scardinius erythrophthalmus | reverse complement strand
AATGCATCCTTGAAGAATTTTTTTTTTTTTTCGGAAAATGGTGAACTGGTGGATAATTGAAAATTTCGTATTGGTCCTATTTTCATCAAGTTTTTTTTTTTCTTTTGACTGTGAGGAGACCCAGAAATGTTCTTGACCGTTTTCATGAGATCCGCCCTTACACAGCTGGTTTGTGGTTTGTATGGGATGGCCGGCAACAGTGAAGCATTTGAGTCCGTTTACTGGGTGTAACTGTGTGTGTGTGTGTGTGTCCTGTGAACCCCCCCCCCCCCCAACTCTTTCTCTCGCCTGCGGGTGTGTCCACATCATAACACACTGTCGCTGGTCGAGTCACCCAGCCCTATCACACCAACTCAGCTGGAAAACACCCACCTAATGAGAAGTGACAGCTGCTTTGTGTGTGTTTGTCAGCGAGCGTGGATTTCGGGGTGTATGCCGTAACTTATTTGATATACTGAATTTGACTTCTTAAAATATGGTGATAAAAGTGCACATCAGGGCTTGAGTGAATAAGCGTGTTTCCGTGAATTCTTGGCAACACTTGTAATAATTTTCATTAAGAAAATTAACCAACATGACCTCCCAGACAGCAACATAGTGTCGGCCCAGATCCGGCCCACATCTGGTATGCATTGAATCCACATGTACCAGATCTGGCCCGGATTTGGGCCGACACTATGTTGCTGTCTGGATAATGCTATTCTAAATGCATCTAATTGAGCTCTTAAAGGTATAGTTCACCCAAACATGACATTTCTGTCATCATTTACTCACTCTCATGTCGTCCCAATCCTGTGTGAAACACAAAGGCCCATGCAATAAAAATCAATGGCTTATGATTTTTTTAGATTCCCAAAGTTTTTTGAAAATATCTGCTGAATAATAAAATGCATACAGGTTTGGATACAGACATGAAGGTGAGTTAATGATGACAGGATTTTCATTTTTGGGTGAACTATCCCTTTAATGTGTCCCGAGAATATGCAATCCTTTTAACAGTAATATCAGAAACATTAATTTGCCCCTCTGGAACAATCTGAAAGCACATTTCACACAATCATTGTATCAGGTAAATCTAAATTACAGCTACAGTACGTGACATTAGATCCCAGCAGCGCTTCCGTTTGTCATTTACAGTCTAGAGGCTGTTGGAGCAGATAAACCATCAGCTGGCACTTTACATGAGCCACATGCAGCCCACCTGCCAGTCTGAGCACAGCGGGCCGGCGTCTCGCTCACAGCTAAAGGTGAGATCTGTTACTCGTCTGACTTCTGTGAACTCACGTCAAACTGAGACTGAGCTGCTGCTGGTGTCATTGGCGATGAGAGGATGGACAAACGAATGTCCTCATCTGCTTTGCACCACGTTTACCTGAAGCCTTGACATTGCAAACTGACATTTACATGAACTGAGTTACTCAAAAGTCTGGGAGGAGATTGCTAATATAATTCCACCAATCACAACCAGCCCCGCCCCTTCATCACAGACAGCAAGCCACACCCATCCTCCGTTTCCATGCCACTTTACATGGCCTGGTTTCACAGACAGGGTTTAGATTAAGCCAGGATTAGGCCTTAGTTCAATTAGGACATTTAAGTAGCTTTTATAAACATGCCTTAGAAAAAAACATTACTGGTGTGCATCTTGAGACTAAACAATGGCTCAGATTTTATGATATTTCAGTGCAAGTTGCTTTCAGTTAAAACAGCTCAAATATGCATTTAAGTCTGGGACTAGGTTTAAACCTTGTCTGTGAAACTGGGGCTATCCACCTTATTTTTCAACGCGGATGTAAGGTGTTTTGTACAGCTAAAAATAACTGGAAGCTAATGAAACCGGAAACCAAACATATTAAAGGTGCATTGCGCAAGTCTCTGAGTTTTTGCAGAACTATGCCCCCTTCTGGCGACACGCGAAACTGCAACCAGAGTTGTGCACGCGGTTACGTGGAGTTTGCGTTGGGGTTTGGGATGAACTAGAAGCCGGTCTCTTTGAATCCATCTTCTACTTTTGCCAAAGTCGCTTGAGTTGTCTTCGCTGATGCGGATAATGGCGGAAAATACACAAACCTGCCAGACATAGCCAGGTGAGCGTGAACGCGCATGACGTCACGCCCAGTCGATTCCGTCCCGAATCCCTCTTATTTATTTTACTGTACAGGATTATAGAGGCAATCGCAGAGATCAGAGAAGGGCTCATTCAGCCCATCAGGCAATTGTTTAAGCATGTATGGGTTAGAAAAACGGGTATTTTTAACATGAAAAGTTGCTTAATGCACCTTTAAAATTACAAATGGCCGCACCCGCGCTTACATGAAAAATAAGGTGGATGAGATTTTTTGTGGCAAATTCTTTTGTCTTTTGAAGTAAAACAAGTTGAAAACATGCTGTACTGTAACTTTCAGAAAATTTCCTCCTTAGACCAAAAAAAGCATATACTGAAGCCATAATATAGCATATATTAAGCCAATCTTTTGTTAAAAGTGAATGTTTAATGTAAAAATCTCAATGTTTAAAATGGCGACTATGTGAACGGAAGTCCCACCTTACGTTCGTTTACTGTAATTTTTGATACAGTAGCCTACATTGTTGTCAGATTGTATTCCCGATTTAAAAAATGAGTGATGGCGAAAACAAACTTATTTTATTTCAGCTAGCTAACATTTTAAAACATTTATTTAGTTTAACTTGATACAAAAAAAAAAAACTGAAATAAAAAATTAATAAGCCACATTGACATAAAAAATGACAAAAGACAATTTCAACTACAAAAACTTAAACTAAAATAAATTAAAATGTATTTTATTATAATAAAGTACATTTAAGTTTCAATAACATTTTATTATATTTAATTAAAATAAAATATAATTAAATTAAATTAAAAACATTCAAAATTCTAATAAAATCTATAGTAGTATCTAAAGTATATATAAAAAAAGGTTTTACAACTAATTATTTGACAACCTTTTATTCTAAATATTATATAGTAGATTGGAGTTGCATGGCTATAAAAATTACTGCTTGTTTTTTTTTACAAATATGCCCACAATGTGATGACTTGCCTTATTAAATAGACTTTAAGTGTTGCTAAACACCAGAAGAACTATAAAGGTAAAATGAAAGTTCACCAAACCTGCCGTTTCGCAGATCCTTCTGAAGAATCCCAGTTACAGATTTAAGGGGCTGAAGCTTATTTTCTTCATCAGTTTTATCATTTCGGTCTGCATCTCCACAGTTCTTGACACATTTGATGTTGTGGAGGCTGTTATTAGAGGATGGAGCTGTGTGAGTGCAACGATTTGCTAAAATTCATTTCACATGTGAAAAAAGAGGTTACATGAAAGTCTAAAGGCACAGCAGCAAAAACAACCATGCAGGAAACTAGTCATGATAGTCTAAATTATTACTGAAATTACACTGTAGAAATGCTGATTGCCCTTTATTTTAAGGTGACGTATGTTATACATCGTACTTAGGCCTACTCAAATATGTACTGGGTAATATTAGATAACATGTTCTTACGGCTAGAGTTAGAAATAATGATGTGCATGAATAAATCATTTATAATAAATGCTACAATATTCCATAAAAAAACCCCAAGAATTGTCCATTTTGATTTCATGAGGACTTTAACAAGTGTACTTTTTTTTCTAGCATATGACAATTCCCAACTTTAAACAGAGATTCCTGGTATCAGTAAGATCTCTAAATAACATTATACTGAAGATCTTGCACAGTCTCTGATGAGAGCGCTGTAATGTAAGCAGGTGTCCCGCTGTAGTCTCAAGTCTGTCTCGGTGAGATAAGAAAACTGGGCTTATCAAAGGGGTCTGGAAATGTCATCGCAATCTTATGCACAAAAATCACCTTCATCTATATCTTTATGAAAACAACCTCACATTGACTTGATCCGCTGATTTACAGCGCTTCTAACTAGCAGGGCTGACTGTGATCTTTAACAGCTTAATCCATGAAAAATAAGGGATTATTCTTGTGATTGTGATTTGCTTTGGCAAAAGCTCAACAGGCTATCCATTATGTATTATCATCATGTTTCCTCATGCTTTTCCCCGCGGGAAGCCTGTTATTGGCAGATCTCAGTCTGTGAATTGTTTGTGTTCAGAGCGCAGACAGTTACCTTTCTCACCTGTCAGTCATCGGCTGTTTGTTTTCCACCCTCCGTGTTTTGATGTGCGCGTCGGCGGGTATCTTTGTGTCTGAGATGACATTCTGATTGCGATGACTCTAATTTGAGGATACACATAGACACCCTCAGAGGAAAGGGGCAGGGGTTTATGGGTAGACTGACCTCTCCTTGATGTTTGGTTATTGGCTATTTAGCAGACGCTTCTTTTCATGTGCTGCGACTTCAGTGCACTGACCCGAAGGGCAGTCCTGGGGTCAAACGCCCTGCTCAAGGCCACAGTGGTTGTGGGGCAACTTTCCAGGTCATCATTTACCCTTTCTGGGACCTACTGTACAACTTTAGGGTTTCCCAGCGGTGCTCAGATTTGTAATGAGCTTAAAGAAAGTTGGCTTTCAACTGGAAGGGGACTGCTTTCCATAACGTAATAACATGGCTCTCTGACATGCTCGATTCTGATGGGTCGGTCACGACATTCCGAAAGTCTGTTATTTTCCAATAACGGAATAATGGAATTCCGAAAATGATGTCATTAATAGCAAGGTATTTGCCAGCGCTTCTTTCATGTTTCTCGTATCATGCCATGGTGGATGGACACTCTCTCTCTCTCTCTCTCTCTCGTTTCATTCAGAAGCAGCTAGTGCCATCTGTCGCCTCTGTTATCGACTGTATTTACTGTAAAATAAACTTTTTAGGACTTCAGTAATATTGTTGAAGTGCTCGTCTTGCGGCTATAACGATTGTTTTGTACATTGTAATGGATTATAAGATAATAAACAGGTAAGATTTTAAAGTTGGCATGAAACAGAAATGATGTATAACTGAGTGAAACGGCTTCTCGTACAAGAACGAATGTAGGGCGGGGCTTGATTTTGTCCTGCTGGATTTGATTGGATGGTTGTGGTTTGCTATTTGTGGATCTCATGTGAGTGACAGGTTGCCCCGCCTCCCAAGAGGGAGGGGAACTTATTTTGATGAAAGATTACGAGGCACCTAAATTAAAATAATAATAATATAAACAGATAACTCATTTATAATAATTGCTGCAATGAAAAATAAGAACTTTCATGGTGACTTTGAAACGGTTTCTTCTCAAATCAATATTTCTTGTCCTTGTCATTATTTATGTGATGAAAAGCTGTGTAATAAGTGGCACGACTGCACATTATCCCTTAAATGTCTGTCTTGTTTGAACTTGTTCAATTAAATCTGTTTTTCTTCATGGAAGCTTTGTGTTTAATTAGCTAACGTCATTTTTTTTTAAATCAAACTCAAAATCAATATTTTGCGTCTAATTATTTACGTATGTAGCCGTGTAATAAGTGGGGTAATGTAGGCTACATCCAGCCGGTTGTTATTGAAAAAATGACAATATTTTGCTGTACGTAGGTTACATTACCTCTTACATGTAAAACAGCTACTTACCAATTCTCATGATTTGCGACCAGTTTATCCTCAGAAGAACTCATTATTGCAGATGGAAACTGACATCCAATGCCTTTTTATGTGAACAATATGCATCTGGCGGTCAGTGGGCGGCGTCATCTGAGGCCGACACTCGTTTCTTGTGTCGCCCATCACTTGAGATACAAATGATTGTGATTGCATGAATTCGTGGTATTATTTTACAGGAAGGCGCCCACACACTCCTTTTGACGTTAAGCTTGACAACATGGCATTCAAAACCCATTTTGTCATGAAATTATGTTCAACTAAGGGGGGAAAAAACGGCAGGACTTAATTTTTCCAGCTGATTGGATCATGAAAAGTAGCCGTACTTCAAAAAATATTTTTGAGTAGGAGATATCTGAAATTTCTGAGTTACATAGACTTCAATTCCAAGTTAACTGGATAAAAGAAAATATATTGTGGTTTTAGGTATTAACCAGGTCATTTGGAGATTTTATCAGTCATATTGAAGGGAGGCTGGTTTAGTTAATTTTCCCAAGCCAATGAGATTCTTCACTTTTTTTAAGTAATCAACTAATCACATTTTACATTATTCTATTTTGATAAAAGATGATCAAGATTTCTTTGGAATTACAATAGCTTTAAGTTGACTTTATAATTAGTGCTGTTACCCTTACAAATCCAGGCTTGTTTCTCCATTTAGATCGCTGTGAGCTATCCTACTTTGACATTAGGAGTTAATGATATCGTTTAACTGAGAGAGTTTCCCATTAATGAAAGAGCAGATATGGAGTACATTCTTGACGAGCTCAAAAATGTAATTAAAAAAACCCTCAAGGGTGGAGATGAACCTCTTGATATCTCAAATGTGCGCTGTCTTTGATCGGTCCGTGGTCAGTGAAAATGAACCATGTCATTTAAACTTGTTGTTTACATAACCAGTCCTCATCATCTCTTGTATCCCTCCCGGCGCTCATGCCAGCTCCAAGCCTTCCTCTCTCTCTCTCTCTCTCTCTCTCTCTCTCTCTCTCTCTCTCTCTCTCTCTCTCTCTCTCTCTCTCTCGTTCTGTTGTTTTGAAACACTGATCATCTCTGATTAGGCGGAAAGTCCTTCCCTCCAGACAAGTGGCATTTCACACTCATTATACCTAGCTGTGATCTCTCCTCTTTTCTTTATCATTAAAATCTGTCGTTTTCTCTCTTTATCTCTCTTGTTCTGATTTCGTCTTTATAACACAAATATTACTCATTCATGAGAATAACAGCATATGCATGCACATAAAGGGGATTTTACTTGTGAATATTCTTTTTTATTTAGCAAATCACAAAATGTTTTGGGCACGTTTACTGTATGTAACATTGATGACAATTTGTAAACCACATTTTAAAGTCGGCATGAAACGGAAATTGCGATAGTCTTTTTTTCCTTATTGTGACGTATATCCGACTGAAACAGCTCCTCGAATGAGAAAAGAAATGTAGGGTTTTGGTTTCTTTTTAAAGACAGCACAAGGCTGATTATTGCTTAAGTGAAAACAGTTAAAAAAGTGGGGGAAAAAAAGTTATAGAAGTTATAAATTACAAAACACATTTTACTCTGAAACTGTGAGAAAATCAAAGATCTAAACAAGTTGTGTTCCACATTTGAGGTTGATATCTCAAAAAATGAGCTTTCAGTAAGATGTTGTTTGGCCGCAGTACCAAACGTTTCCACTAGATGAAATTTGTCTCCCATTCATTTCCAATGCGGTCATTTTTGACCACGAACAATACAAGTGTGGCTATTTTTTAGGACCATTTTACCTTTTTGATTCATGTCCATGATTTTTTTGTGTGTTTGTTCACACAGCAAGTGCCAAAACCTTTACCAAGTTTCGTACCATTCCGATGAAGTATAAAATTCAAAAAAAAATTATACTAGGTAAAAAATTACCGAACAGCACCAGAGGATTGAGGCACCAAAAAAAAAAAAAAAATCTTACAAAAGATATGCAGCAATATTTTTAATTAGTTTGAGGGAAATTCTTTATTATATGGTATTTAAAATCAAAAGGTAAAGAAATAAAGCTAAATTGTAATTCAAGTAGACTATTTTACCGAATTTGAAAACATTTTACCCAATATAAAAACGGCTTTCGGTAATTGAAATAAAGTTAAAATAAAATAAAATCTAAATATTAGATGCAAATCTTAAACTTAAACGAAAACAGAAATAAATAGGTTTAAGTTGAAGTATTAAAATGACTAAAACTGAAATAAAAATACATGAACGCTAAATAGAATTATTAAAAAACAAAAACCAATAAAAATGACAAAAGCACTAAAAATGAAAAAAAAAAAAATTATATTAAAATTAATAAAAATAAAATAAACGTTAATTCAAAATATTACTAAAAACTAAAATAGTACATAAATAATATAAAAAAACTAAATTACAGTCACTTATTAGGGTTCATCTTAAGTTAGGATACTCCCTAAAGGCAGTATGTAGACAACAAACCGCAGGACTTTACAATCAGTCAAGTGACCCAAAAGTGTTACAAAAATCCCATTTATTAGCAAAAGCAAAAATCTATTAGCAGTTACATTTAAAACAGAAGATATTTAGACATATTGTACAGGTCATGATTAATGCGATATTAGTACATGGTTTTAGATAGTGGTCGTCATTATAAATGAGATATCACTGTTACTGTTACCATGTAGATCTCCGTCCATTAAGTGGTAACTTTTATTAGGCTAAGAGATTTTTAAATGGTAATATCAGCTAAGAAAGCCACATACCTCATAATTTATTAATACATAAAAAAACAATGAACGGTTTTAGCTTTAGCTGAAATAAATGCTGAGCTTTATTTGTGCTAGTATTTCCACATCAACCACAAATACTATGATTTACAACGGACAAAACCAGGTGCATACACTCATCCTATTAAGATTTTAGGGAATAATTCAACATCATTCACTTCACATTATGTCGGAGACATTGATAAACATCAGTGTAGATTCACAGATTGATCATACATATAGAGACAACATCATAATGAAATATGAACACTCACTTGATTGGGCTTTCAATCGGTTACGACTGAAGCCCTGCTCTCTCCTTCGGGTTGATTTCATGTCATGTGTGTCTGTTGAAGGTTTGTGGGCAGATTCAAGAGTGTTCTCGTTGGATCCAGTGCCTACTACAATGAAACAGGGCCATTTCCTTCAGGGTGCATAATGAATCATTTAACCCTTTAAACAAATGATATTGTTGTGTTTTGTGACTCAGTTATGCATGAATAGCTGTTGAATTTCAGGTGAAAATATCCTGAGGCAAACAGAACCATGGAGGAAAAATGGAAAATAAAATCTCTTGCGACCAAAACATGTCAGTCGTGTTAACAAATATCAGATTAAGACCCCCTAATATCTCTCACCTATACAAACATGAGACTGAACTCAATGACCTCTTGACCTCTAGTCACTGTACAGAATGAAGCCAGCGAAAGTGCTGTACTTGTTGCTGTTCCCGCCGTGTGCCTTTCCACCGTCCAGCTTGATGAAGACCTCGTCCCCGGGGTCGAGGTGTAGGATGGCAGTGTTTGAGGCGTAGTCGTAATTCTGATCCTGATCCTGGGCGATGGCACTGGCTCTCACCTGAGAGAGAGAGAGAGAGAGAGAGAGAGAGAGGAACAAGAGATCATTTAACAGAGCTTTTCAGTTTTAAGCCCATAGAGAATAAGTGATAGTATTTACATATACAGTATATACACACTGTGCGCTAAACATTTTGGGTTCAGTAAGATATATATATATATATATATATATATATATATATATATATATATATATATATATATTTTTTATATAAGAAATGGTGACAGTGGTGATCAAAAGTGACAGAAAAGACATTTATAATGTTACAAAAGATTTTTATTTTAAATAAATGCTGTTCTTTTGAACTTTCTATTAATCAAAGAATCCTGAAAAACTATATCACAGTTTCCACAAGAATATTAAACTGTTTTTAAAATTGATAATACATGTTTCTTGAGCTGGAAATCATCATATTAGAATGATTTCTGAAGGATCATGTGACACTGAAGACTGGAGTAATGAAAATTCAGCTTTGATCACAGGAATAAATTACATTTTAAAACATTCAATCAGAAAGCAGTTGTTTTAAAATGAAGTCTTGGTGAACAGAAGAGACTTCTTTCAATATTTATAAAAGCAAGAAAGTCATATGTGTTTAGAATGATATGAAGGTGAGTAAAAAACAAAATTATTTTTTTTTTGGGTGTGTTTCTGTTTTTCCTGTTTATGCAATCAACACTTCACATTCGATGGCATATTGTCTGACTCTCAAATTGCCGTCTGCTGTTGTTTCCGGCAGATTAAAATGAGCTAACATTTTTTTAATGAATCTGTTTCAAATAGCTGATGGTTTATCAGTGATTCTCCAACAGCAGACCTTTAAAAATATGAATGATGAAAATGTTATCAGAACTAAAGCTGGAGGCAAACAAGCATGTGATGTTCCTCACTTAATCTAAATACATAAATCATATAATGCAAATGTGGTGTCAAACCTTTTAAAACATGCACTTATTCTTCCTTCATACAGGATTTCAACAATTCCGATACATTTTATTGCTGATTTGCCATATGTGACCATGGACCACAAATGGGTCACAATTTTGTGAAATTAATAAATAATAAGCTTTACATTGATGTATGGTGTGTTAGAATAGGACAAAATTTGGTCGAGATACAACTATTTGAACATCTGGAATCTGAGGGTGCAAAAAAATCCAAACATTGAGAAAATCGCCTTTAAAGTTGTCCATTTATATTGGCGATTGTGCTGCATTCACTCACAAAACGTTTTATAAATTTACGGTAGGAAATTTACTAAATATCTTCATGAAACATGATCTTTACTTAATATCCTAATGATTTTTGGCATAAAAGAAAAAACGATAATTTTGACCCTTACAATGTATTGTTGGCTATTGCCACAAATATACCCGTGCGCCATGTGACTGGTTTTGTGGTCCAGGGTCACATATGCAATTGAATTGTATGCCAATTGTCAGGGGGTTTTACCAAGATGGCCACTGAGTGATCTGATTTGCCTTAAAAAAGACTTTAGAGAGAGACACACATGCTCTGACACATTGAGCCGTTTCTCACTGGGAGATTCCCATCACATTCTCCCCTCTCTCCTCGTTATTTCTATAAATAAAACACTGCTCAGGTCAGGCGAACAACTCTGAGTAGTTTTAAACTAATAGAAGTAAAAGAGCTTTGATTGTTTATTTGGGAGCCTGAGAGGACGGATGAATTTGGCATTTACTTGTTTGATGGACAGGGACCGAACTTAGTCGCTCAAATATGAAGACATCAGTCAGACGGTGAAACGCTGTCGCTGTGGGCCATCACTCTCTGCGCTCATATGAGTAACACAGCTGACTCAAGCACACAGCATGCGTGGGTGTGTTATTCATGTGTGTATCTGTGTGTTTGAACTGATATCTGTCATGTGTGTTTCCATGTGTATGACTTGAGAGAATTATAATTGGAGCCCATAGCCTAGCTAAAGCTAAGGAGCTAAAAGATATATTCAGATTAGCCATGTGTGCACGGTGTTTGTGTGTGTGAGTCACCTAGAGGTTTCGGAAATGTGAGGATGAGCAGCTAAAACAGCAAGTCAAGACTTAAGTCGATGTCACAAAGATACACAAGTGATTCTTGTTATTGTTATAGTAGCAACAATAAAATGAACAGTATTTTGAAATTATACACAGTATATATGAAAAAATGCTCTTTCTCTCTCTCTTGCACGTCCTGATTTTGCAGAGTTAGACGTGTTCCTGGGTCATCATGTTTTGTAAAACATTCTTGCATTGGAAATTTAATCCTAACCATATCCCTACCCCTACCCATAAGTTATCCCTAAAATCAGTGAATACACTGATGTAGAAGCACTTAACCCTGGTTGTAAGCCTGACATAAACTGGAAACATGTCCCTCAAATCTGATTGGTTCATTGGAATGTTGATCCAGGAATATGTTGCACTTGGTGAAATCATGTTCTGCCTCTCTCTCACTCTATATCAATGCATGTATGTGTATATGTTTTTATATAAAATCTATAAATATAAAAATGCATTTATTTTTTCATGATTTTTGATTGGTTTAATGCATTTAACACTCCTATATGTGCGCATATAGTTCAAAAGTGTTTATATGTGAAATTCATCTTTTTTTTTTACGGAGCCACAATCACTACAGACATTGAAATTAATCATATGTATAATTAAATAGATAGTGGTCAATCAATTTGGGATTTCAAATGATCAGTTCAAGTCCCACCAATCTTAATTATTTGGTTAATATCTTGGGTTTTTTTCCTGTAAAAGAGTGAAATGCCTCTAAAATTTCCATTTATGTTCTTTTTTTCTTTGCATTGAACCGTTCATTATTAAAAAAACCAATACAAAATAACAAACTAATCAAAAAGGAAAAAGATGTACACACACACACGTATCGCACAACCTAAAATCACGAAGCTGACCTGGTGTGTGTGGCATTTTTAGAGTATTTATTTTGTATGTGAACAACTCATTCTGAATGTGTGTGCTTTGAGTGGCCGTGGGTGTTTGAGAAGGGCCTTGATTCAGAATGACACACTGAGGGATGCCAGAAGACGAGTATAGTATGTACACACACATGCAGCAGCCCTTCTGACAAGAGGCGAACACTTGGTTCAGTGAAATCTTTCCTTGTTGACAGTTTACATTGCCCATAGACATGACAGGAATTCATCTCCTTAATAAAACACTAAAGCAAACACACACCATCCGAGGTGCAGATCAAAGAAAACAAATCTGTATAAAGGAGATATGACCGCAAACTCACTTGCAAATACTTTATTTCACCACCATTAGAGCAAAAAGTCTTTGTCGAGGTGTGATTTCTCACATAATGGAGAGAAGCATAAATAAACAATTAATCACAGGTGTAGACAAGCAATTAGCAATTCTAAACTTGTCTCCTACACCTGTAACAACACAAACTTTATTAACACCAATTCCAGAAGGTAACTATCGCTGTGGTACATGTAATTAGTGTCGCTATACCGTTGTACATCATTTAAACACCCTCAATCTGGTAAATCGATTCCTGTTAAAGGAATAAAGAGCTGCAAAACAAAGGCGGTTATTTACCTCATAACATGTCCCAGAGGTAAATCATATATTGGAAAAACAATTCGTGAGTTGAAAATGCGTATTGCTGAACATCAAATTAGATGCAGAAATATGAATTACCCACTGGCTGCACATCTTACTGAGTTTAATCACCCAATTACATCACTCTGTTATATAGGAATTGAGAGGGTATTCTTACAGAGGAGATAAGGTGATCTGGATCGAATTGTGCTTGAACAGGAGGCCTATTGGACACACAAACTAAATGTTTGCTTTGATCTAAGCTGTTTCTTATGAATATGATGATTCTAGTCAATGTATATCGGATTGAAACATTTGTCTTGGGTAATATATAAATATTCTATGCACTTAAATATTGACTGAATGTTGATACTCAAGTTGTTGTCTCTATATTTTTGTGTCAGTGAAATTGAAAATGTTTTTGTTTAGAATTACTTATTGATTGTTTGCTTGACTAAGATTGATTGTCTACACTTGTGAATAATTGTCTATTTATGCTTCTGTCCATTATGTGAGAGATCACACTTCGATAAAGACTTGTTAGTGAAATAAAGTATTTGCAAGTGAGTGTGCAGTCATATCTCCTTTATACAGAAATTCATCTCAAACATGAAACTGACCTTTACTGGAAAGGAACCCTAAATGCACTCCCTGTTACATACGGGATATTCTGGTATATGAATATTCAAACTGAAACCCACTGGAGTGGGATTATTCAGAAACTCGAGGAATTACATCCCTGTGGCAGTCTGTGTTTAGTCAGTGTTATGTAATTCATGCATTGCATATGCTGCCGGAAAATGATGCACCCTCCCTTCCTTTAAAACAGATAGACATTATTGCAATGCGAAACAGACCTGTAGTTTGGGGAAAAACAAAGTTAGCCAAATCTGTAGTCTGTAGTCATTATAAGTTCAGTTCAGTTTATAACTAACATTACGTAAAACATCAATGTCTATAATAAATATCATTTCGTAAGCTTGGTAAACATGTTACTACTTTCTTGTTCCTTGCTTGACAGATATTATTCATGGATAGGGCATGAACAGCACATGTTGGATGAACAACATAAAATGACTAAAAAGTACAAACATGTAAATAGAAAAAATACATATTTTCAAGGGCTGAAGGTTATACATTCACTAGACTGTAAAAAGTGAAAATGTGTTACTGTTACCATGAGGAGGTACATGGTCCTTAAAAATTAGTTTCATTAGTGTTGATGCAGTCAGTTCCTTTACACAGTGTAATAAAAATATCACTATGAATATCATAAAATATGTCTTTCATAAACCTCAGTACAGGTGTGTTAGCAGTAAAAAAACCTACCTGTACATTTTTCATCAGATCCGCCCACATACTGGTTCCATCCCCTCCTCTCATGAGGACGTTGTATGTGAAGAAGTACGTCCCTGGAACCTTGCACACAAATTTCCCAGTTGATCCATCGTAGTTATTCCCAATGTTTGTAACTATGTCGTCAAACCTCAGAACCTCATAGCCCTCCTGTGGGTTTCGCAGACCTGCGTAGAAGGCTACGCGGGGTCCCATGTTATAGACCGCTGTGCCCATTCCAGTAGCTGTTCTTCCACCCAGAGCGGAGATCTCCGGTCGCTCTGTGTGGTTTTTATTTCCCGGTGGCCCCATTGGTCCTGGAGGACCAGGCTCTCCAGGTGGTCCCGGGGGTCCTGGAGGTCCCGGTAGCCCTTGTTTCCCTTGGCGGCCGGGTTTGCCCTGCGGTCCGTGTGCGTAGTTGGGCAATGGGGGTCCCATGCTATGATCAGTCAGCGCCTCGGCTTCCAGTTGCATATTAGTGATAGCCGTTCCCGTACCGACACCAGCTGTAGTGCCAGATTTTTCCAAGAACGGATCGCAGACCATTCGGCAAGTGCCGAGCATCTCGTACTGACCTCCATTTTCGCTGCTGCCCGCCAGATGAACCAAAACAGGAATGAGGATCACCAGCACCAATAGAAGCATGACGGCCACGCCAGCCACCAGAAGGGTCTTTCGTCCCAGACTGAAGCGGGAAAGGGGCTGGGCCGCCAGTGCGGAGCTCTCGCCGCAAGCAGGAATATTGACCTCTGGAAGTGAGGGAACAAGCTCCCTCAACGTCAGGTGCTCACGGAGATGAGAAGGGAAATGAGAACCACCAGGGATCTCAGATGAGTGTGTGTATGTCTTTCCTGCTTGAAAGAGAGAGAGAGAGAGAGAGAGAGAGAGAGAGAGAGAGAGAGAGAGAGAGAGAGAGAGAGAGAGAGAGAGAGAGAGAGAGAGAGCATTCACTGCTTCAGCAGGTGAGAGGAGAGAAGTGTTTGGGCGTTGAGGAAGGAAGTAGGATTGAGAGAGAAAAAGAGAGAGAGAGAGAGAAAGAGAGAGAGAATGCCCTTCTAGTGTATTTCTTTGTGTGACTCAAAAAGGACAAGTGGGAGGAGGCTTTCAGCAAATGAAGAACCAGTGGGAGAGCAAGAGAAAATAAGATAGAAAGAAGGGGTATTTGTGGAAACCCAATGCCAAGGAAATCTTAAAGTCATTTAAGTGTGTTTTATTGTGCAGTCTTTTGAAATATGATTTGATTTTCCACTTGTTGAACTGCAAGACTAGATGGGAGGGTTTAGACATGGTGGTTTGATAAAGAACGAGAGGAGAGGGAAGATGAGGAAGAGATAGTATGTTTCTCTGTCTACATGATGGTCAAGTAAATATGACAGGATGCGTTCTAAGCTTCAGCTAATCCAAAAGGACACCTGCTGAGTGCAAGCAAAAGGATTTTTCCGCTTCCCTCTTTCTCTGTCTCTCAAAACCGCCCTCAACGCATCTTCCTGGCATTGTTATGTAATTATGTCATTGTTTATTTATGTGCAGTAAACACAGTAATCCTTCCATAGCTCGCTCGGATTATGAGAACACGCTACAGGCATGCTCATAATTGTCTCATTTCATTAAATAAATGCTAACTCGTATGAGAGTTGATGATCATTTGTTCTCTTTTGCTATGATACAAGTGTCCCAGGAATAGCAAGCTACTGTAATGAACATGACTGTATGAAAATTAGAATATTTACCTAGAATTTGTTCATTCTGAAGAAGTTTTGATCCAAAGCTACTGCAAGTCAGAATAACTCTGGCCTCCCCACTGCATGTACATTGGCAACAAGGAATAGATCAACAAAAACTGTAAAACTGGTGAACAAGGGCCCAGACTTATTCACCCATCATGTATAACTAACGTTGTAAAGCTCAGTGCACAATGTTTTTGCATCTGGGACAAATTTCTGAATCGTTTCATCACAGGTCTTTGATAGTTCAGTGTGACATGCTCACTGGCGAACAATTATTTGCCCTTGTGATGAATCTTAGCCTCCAACGAAGTTCTGACAGTGTCAGAAATGATGCATCAAAATCCTGCTGTGTGGCTGCTCCTACGACAGTTGTCTAATTAATAAACGATTCGAACAGCAATTGATGACGTACTCTGTGTGTGAGAGAAAGAAAATACAAGTTCAAATAAACATAATGGTACAATATCTTTACAATATAGTTTTCTCTTTAACATAATAAAACCTACCTCAAGTTCACTTTGAAAAAGGATTGATCCACAAATCAAAATCAACGCTGTCAATCACTTGTATAACACACGGTCCAACATAAAATTCCACTGGCTTTCATGCAGGATCTATTATTTACATTTATACATTTGGTAGATGCTGTGATGAATTTTTAAATTAATCATAACTAACATTTATTTTGCAGGAACATCTTGCAGGAACAACATTAATGTGCTTTTGAATTATGTACATTTTATAATGAACATTTGAATCATGTACATCAGGTGCTTTTGAACTTTAAATGTATGTTTCCCCTTTGGCGGAAACTCATGACTTTGGTTGTGTGAGTGTAAAAATAACAAGTATGGGAAATGAAACTAGACAGATGTCTAGGTTTGAAACCTCTATGGTACAGTGTTGCCTCAAGGTAACATAGTCTACTTTAGTTTATTTTTTTATATAAAATGAGACACCCATTTATTGGTCAAACCTATCTCAGGGGAGAAGAACTCAAGTACTTATCAATGAAAGTGCAAAAAAGTGGTCACATGACCCACAGGGGTCCATTTTATGTCTTGTTTCAGCACATGTGCACAGGTCACATGGCTCCATAATTTCCCCAATGGAAAGTTCATTTTTCACTAATTTGCATCCAGTTAATCCCCTACAGAAAATATGAGTCACCTTCACTGGTAAGTAAAGAAATATTTTCAAGAACTTTATATCATATATCATCAAATGTTTTAGAGTACATAACGTACATAATGTACAAAACTGTGTGTTGCCTAAAGGCAACATTGTACCACAACAGAATCGCATAAAGTCATACCAGGCATACTAGGTTGGATACAAATATATTATATTTGTAAGGATATTTGATTTGTTCCACCTCCGGCGGAGCTTCGACCGGATCCCGAGGGAGTCTGGAGATATTGAGTCCGAGTGGACCATGTTCTCCACTTCCATTGTTGACAAGTATCGAAATAACACAGAGTTGCATGTAGCTATGGTGTTAGTTAACGTTCTCACATTTTAATGTTTACCATGCCATGGGTTTTTTGGAAAAATATTATTGTGCCTTTAGTCTTTGAAACAACAGATAAGTAATATTTATCTATTTTATATTTATGTGGTGGAGTGCGCTGCCGCTGAATAACACTGACAAGTCCTCTCTATTCAGTAACGTTAGTCTGACGACGTTACGTTAGCTAATCTAACGTTACTGGCGACATACAATAGCTTGATCAGTCACACATGAAAGTAATCAGACTAACATACGGTGCGATATTTCAAAATATATACTGTAATTGAGTGTGTATATATACCATAAACAGTGACGTGTCGAGGTATCTCTCTCCTGACCAGTGATTCTGCTTCGCAAAGCAGTGATTGACAGCGCTCTGATCCAATGGCGTTGGGCATTTTCATGTTGACAGTAAATCTAGCCCAATGATGTTGGGGGGGCCAATCATATTCCAGGGGGGTGCCCCCCCCCCTCCTCTTGACACGCCCCTGTAAAGCAACATACATTAAAGAGATACATTTTTGACATGCAAAAATCACAAAGGATAGAAAAAACTACACTGCATGCACCAACCTTAAGCGAAGAACTCAAGAAGATCTCACAGCCCGCTGAAGCAGGTGGTAGATGGTTTCCTGAGCTTGCTGGATTATTACAGACCTTTCTGGCTATTTATTTCATGTATGTCAGGTCTGAAAGAAGACTTGCTTGGAAATGCACAGCCTTGGGCTCGCAAGACAAGCATAGCTAGTTCATGGTAGAATATTCCCGCTATGCAGGACACCTGGGTCTGATTCTCAGCCAACACAAAAAACAAAAAAACACAGCCGCTGGTGCTAATTCTCAATCTTGAGTTGCTGAGAATGGTGTGGTGTTGCTAAAGTTAGCATGCAATCAAAACCAAAAAACATATGTACACATTAAAAGTTTATATTTGTAATCATTCATCAAAATATAATAACTTGCTCCTTAAGCTTTATCTTCTCCCATAAAACTTTAATATATCGCAACCTTTTGATCAAACAAGGAAGGTTTTCGTCTGGCACCTACCGAAGTTTGGACGTGCACACAATACTTCGAATAGATCATTTTTTCTCTGAATGTCAGGAGGGGTAAATAGGGCATCAATCTTCCTGAAACTCCTGTAGTCTGAGCCCGGATTTAAAGGAAGAGTTGACCCCAAAAATTTCTGTCATTCCAAACCTAACTTTATTCCTTCTGTTGAACAGAAAAGAAGATTTCTGTCAGTTTTACGTTTATACAATGAAAGGTAACGTTGTTCTGGACTTCCATATTTTATATTCTACAGCACAAAAAAAAAGTCACACAGGTTTGGAATGACATGAGGGTGAGTTAATCATTTTTGTGAACCATCCCTTTAACTTGCTTAAGCGATTCTTTGTGTCTAAAAGACAAGTCCCACCGTACACAACAGTTTGAAACGAAATGTGCGTTTTCTTCATCGTCTCTAGTGGTTTGTGATGCTGTCATGGGACATGATGAAGATACGGGAGGGCTTGCTGACTATCGCTGTGAGTCATTGAAACAGAGAGAATGTTGATCATTGGCTTCAGGGAAAGAAGGCCGTGAGGAGCTCTGAGCGCAGTGACTCAAACCGTGGCCACAGTGCCCTTGACGGCAGGCGCAGTAATGCGTCAAGAACAGAGACTTTTCCAGCCCTCCCTATATAATTTACTTTCTCCACAGCTCTTCTCCTCCCCATGCCTTCGCCAGCTGAGAACAACAAGCCCCTTGAGTCAGTCACAAGCCCCCAGAGAGATGCACGCGTCCTGCTCATCCTTGAGCAAGGGGGAATATCTTGTTTCTTATTCAATTTTACTTGAAAGGAAACATAATGTACAGATAAACCTCAGGCTAGGCCAGACAGACCACGATGTAAGCTAGAATGATCTTATGAACTGTGTTTGCATACATGTGCTCAAGTGTCTGTTTGTATGAACATATATGTGTGTGTTATCCTGGAGGTCTCTATGTCCGAGAGCATGCAGAGGAAAGGCAATAGCTGGTAACATTAAACTGACCGAAAAGCGTTAAAAACAGCTGTCCAATCATTTCAGCATCAACTCGCTAGTTACACAATGTATTCACACAACATAAATTACACTATGACCAAACTAGTTTAATATACTACCACTGCCTTTGAGGAGCGCATACTAGAAAATATTGTATGAGACACTAGTGTTTGGAGTGGCAATACTATCACAAACAGCCCTGAAGGGAAAGGTGAAAACAGTAGGTAACAGACCTTCTGCAGTCTAATTCCTACATTCATTTTTTTATTATCTTGTTGTGCTGTGAAACAAGACAAAAGCAGCTAAAATATTTATGCATACAATGCATTTTTCTTAATGTCTCCTGGAATGTTTTTTTTTTTTTCACAAAGTCAAAAACAAATCACTGCTCCACTAGTGGCAAAATTGATACAGTATGCTAATTGTTAAGGTACACAATTTTTTTTTCTTTTATTGCTCTACAAATGCACCAAAATTATGATGAAGAAAAAAAAAAGAAAAAAAAACATTAGATTATTGCAAAGTTAATCTAAATGTAAAAATGATAGGAAAAGAGCCTATTTCTGCCACATAAGAAAAAATCATGCTTTGGTTAATCTTAATGAACTTTAAAGTAACTTAAAACAACTTAAAAAGTCATAATTATTACATAAAAAGTCAAAATTGTGACAAAAATACAAAAAAGACTTTTGTCTCATTATTTTTTTAAAGCATGTTTTTTCTTATGTGGTGGAAAAAAGACATTACCGATAAATTAAAATAAACTCTAATATCAGCAAAAAATCAATATAGTGGCAATATATTGCGCAAGGCATGTGAAGAAAAAAAATGTTCACCTTCAAATTCTGTTTTACATAAGAATTTTTCTTTCATAATGTGCAAGCAATGCCCAAACCAATCAACAGAAAGCGTTAAAAAATATCTGTTTCTGTATAGCTGAAGAGCGGGAGATCTTTCGATTCTTTTCGATTAGATTATGAATTAAACATTATGTTGTTTATAAACCAAAAGTTATTTAAATGAATAGTTGTTTTAGGTCAAGGTTTTTATATTCAGCGAATCATGGATTCACTTGTCCAAGCAGCGGTGATTGTTGAATCTGTGGAGGCCGTAAACCTCAGCATAAGATGTGGGAAATCAAGATTTATATGCTGGCTTCGTACTGCACGTACAGGACACACACACATACACACACACTAACGTGCACCAAAGCATTCAATTTTGATGTCAGGATGGTACCTGCCCACAGATCATTGTGTTTCTGTGTATGTGTGTGTTTTGTGTTTTCCACCCACCACACAGAATGACGTGTCATTCTTAGTTTGCGTTGCAGGCTGTTTCTAGATGCGCACACATTACTCAGAATCTGTGCTTGAGATCTATAGGACATGTTACTGTTTGAATTAAATCTGTGGATATCCTTATGTCTCTTCTATTCACACACAAATACATACATATACTCACTTGCCTATATCATGTATACAGTATATACTGATATTGAATGTTGAGAACATTATTTTTGTGACCTGATGAACACTAGATGAGACGGTACAATCAGAGCACTTAATGTTTATGTAAACCACCATCAGCTGACACCATGTAGCCATGGCCTGTGGGCATTATGATAAGAGAAATGTAATATTAATAATACTTAAATGTTTATATGCCAAAGAAATTATTAAGGACTCAGGAGAGACCACGATTGGTCAGCAGAATGTTTCTTTTTTGTTGAAAATCTCTTTTTGAATAAACATATATTTATTTAAAAACTAAACAACACGCATTTGTGAAATAACTTATGATTAATTTGGACCATTTTCAGTCTTTCATGATGCATTTGAACATTTCCATTCACTTAAACATATCAAATGGCTACCATCTCTTTTAACTAGCATTTATTTTGACACGTTTCGACATGTATTGTTTTTATATAATTATTGATTGTGGTTCAAGAGGGCAAACATTCAGATGTTTTTGTGACACAACCATCCACTGACTCATAAATTAAGCCTTTCATCCATTCATGAGCGATAGTCAAAATGGTCCAAATCATTAATTAGTCATATCAGACAAGTGTGTTCAGTGGTGTTAGTCTCCATTATAGTATCACTGGCCTGGAAAACATGAAAAACCTTAAACGTGTACTCAGATGATATCGATTCAAGTTCAGTTAGTGTTCATTTGTAAATGTCGCCACCCTGCGGCCTTATGCTGTTACTACTAAATGACAGCGGAGTGTATTTGCTCGAGATAAATATGACATTGTTAAAAAATAAAATAATAATCATAACACAAAATCAGTAATCTAAGACTTGCCTGCACCAACTAGTAATATAGCCAACATATAGAAGCAAGAAAATGATGCATAACACATTTACTTACACACCGTAGGGTTTAGGCTACCGTAACAGTCGTGTGATGCAATGTAAACTTACAAATTAAAAATTAACCAAACGTTCACCTTATTTGGCAAAATGCAGGTCGAAGTTTACAATCTCCTCAATGGTGTCTGGCATTTCTACTTCAAAGTTGCACGCAGGACTGAATTATCATGACTTTCCTATAATCAAACGGCTCACCGCTGTCGATGTGCGCATGCCCAATGCGTTTGCTTCGTTAAAACGTCATATTTGATGGCCCGAGCGGGAAAAAAAAAATATTTTAAAAAAGTAATCTATTAATTTTAACATTAACATTAAACAGGCTTTATTAGAAAGCTATCATACTCCTATTTGTCGTTAACCATTTATTAACAACAGTTAGGCTAGAAGATTATGAATTGGCTACTTTAAAAACTGTTGATAAAACACCATTTGGACTATAAAATGTCACATTTATTTTTTTTTAGTGATTTTTTTTATTATTTAAAACCCATTTGCTCCCATATGGTTATAACAGCTAATCATGTACTAACATCATGTCCTTATATTATTAATCATAATGGAGAATTTTTTTCACAAATGAAGAAAGCGTGATGACAACACCCATGACAAAGGCCATTTTTAAAGTAATAAGTAACCCACTTAAGTTAAGCTAAAATAATAACTTTAAACACATTTAAAGGTAAATTAATAGCTTTTTCAACATGGTGGTAAAAAGAGCCTCTTACTCTGAACTTTGACCTTGAAAGTTCTTTTCCACAACTTCTTGTATTTTCAAGCATTGATAACACCAATGACAAGAAATCAAAGGACAAACATTCATTAAATTATTATGTACTGTTTTTTGTTTGTGCTTTTTTGCTTCTCTCTTGGCATGTATACTAGTGGTGATGGCATTTGTTTTGTCGTATATGTTGAAAACTCTTCGAATACATTTTCTCTGCTTTGGGTCCTGGAGGAGGTTTTTGTGAAACAGAAGCACGTGCTTCTCACACAAACTCAAACACACTGCTGCGTTAACAACGCCTACTTTCCTGGGATTACCTCCACTGTGATGCAACACTAAAGCTCGATCTGGACTTGGAACCAGACTGAACAAACCTTCCTTTCACCACAAAGAAGAGAAGAGGCAACAGAAGAAGGTAAAAGAGCTTTATTAAGTTTCAATGCAACAGTAAACTGCAACTTTATCATATTACTATCTGATTGTACAGTTTGTGTTGCAGTACAATAGTCTTAAAATGTTGAAAGAACTTTTACATTGCCCACTAAAAGCCTTTTTTTCTTTTGCATGTTTCACATGAAGGAATACCAGTTTATACAACATTCAATCTTTCTGCAAAACCTCAGTGCTTAACAAGTCACATCTGCTTTGAATCACACGGCCTGTTCAGGGTTTTAGAAACATTTTGTGTGTCTATTCAAGCACTCAAGCGTGAAGTATTTTCCAGGGTAGAGGAATGAGTTACACACTGAAAAAAAAAAAGCTTTGCTGTAGGATTTTTTCACGCAGATTGGAAATTTCATAATTACAAATAAACAGGAAACACATTGATATTTTTAAGTATAAAGACTGAAATCATTTGTAAAACATAGGCTACTCCAGTAATCTTTGTTGAGTGCACTTTAAAATAAGGCCCTGGTGTCAGTTAATGCATGAACTAAAAGCAATGCAGTACATTTGTTACAATATTTCTTAATCTTTGTTAATGTTCATTTAAAAAAAAGAGTTTATGTTAGCTTGGGTCCATTAAATAATATTAACAGATACAACATTGTTATTAATAAATGCTTTACAAGTATTTTTTTACTGTTAGTTCATGTTAACTAGTGTAGTTAACTAATGCAAACAAATGAAACCTTGTTATAAAGTGTTACCAAAGAACAGTTTTTGTTGATGAAATTACAGTTTCATTGTGTCATATTAAAGGGCAAGTTCACCCAAAAATGAAAATTCTGTCATTTATTACTCACACTCATGTCGTTCCAAACCTGTAGGACATTTGTTCATCTTCGGAACATAAAAAGATCTTTTTAATGAAATCTGAGAGCTTTCTGTCCCTCCATTGACAGCTATGCAACTACCACTTTGACCCTTCAAAAAGCTCATAAAGAGATCGTAAAACTAATCCATATGAATTGAACGGTTTAGTCCAAATTTTCTGAAGACACTTGATCACTTTATATGGTGAACAGATTGAATTTACATAAACGTTCATCAACGTACACAGCAGTTGTGGTAAACAGAAGCTCAAACATGTTCACTTGACGTGCGAGAACCAATGAGGTTCATTCTCGAGTTGTGCATCATGTTTGAGCTTCAGCAAGAACCAATGAGGTTCATTCTCATGTTACGCAGCACGTTTGAGCTTCAGCAAGAACCAATGAGGTTCATTCTCGTGTTACGCATCATGTTTGAGCTTCAGCAAGAACCAATGAGGTTCATTCTCGTGTTACGCAGCACGTTTAAGCTTCTGTAAGAACCAATGAGGTTCATTCTCATGTTACGCATCACGTTTGAGCTTCAGCAAGAACCAATGAGGTTCATTCTCGTGTTACACATCACGTTTAAGCTTCTGTAAGAACCAATGAGGTTCATTCTCATGTTACGCATCACGTTTGAGCTTCAGCAAGAACCAATGAGGTTCATTCTCGTGTTACGCATCATGTTTGAGCTTCAGCAAGAACCAATGAGGTTCATTCTCGTGTTACGCATCACGTTTGAGCTTCGGCAAGAGGTTTGTTCACGCACGTCAAGCAGGTTCGGTTGAGCTTCTGTTTATGTTCGCTAATCAATGTTTATATGTGAACAAAAGCCCAAATTCAGTCTGACAGAAAGCTCTTAGATTTCATCAAAAAGATCTTAATGATGAACAAAAGTCTTGCAGGTTTGGAACGACATGAGGGTGGGTAATTAATGACAGAATTTTCATATTTGAGTGAACTAACCATTTAAATCTGTCTTGTAAACATTAGTGTTTTTATGTGCACTAGGGAGCGATGAAGGTCCTCAAAGCTTCACACTGTCTTCTGGCTCTATCTATACTCTTCGCCACCGATCTTCCCTCCGCTCTGGCTGGAAAGATCCTTGTTTTCCCAGTAGACGGAAGCCACTGGGTCAACATGAACATACTGATTGGCGTCCTTCACTCCAGCGGTCACGAGGTCACCGTGGTGCGAACCGCCAGCAGCTGGTACGTCAAAGAGGATTCCCCGCACTACACGGCCATAACCGTGACCCTCCCGGAGCCCATTAACATCGAGCAGCCAGATTTCTTCATCTCGTTCCTGAGTGAAATGCTCAAGATACAGGAACAAGGAGGATCCCCACTTGCATTCGTGCAGTTCTATAGGCAGATGCTGACGAATCTCTACGACATGCATCGGCAGGCAAGTCAGATGGTTGTGGAGATTTTTGAAAACCCTGTGCTGATGAAACAGCTGTATGAGGGACGTTACGACGTGGTCCTTACCGACCCGGGTCTGCCTACGGGTGTGCTGGTGGCTCATAAACTCGGATTACCCATGGTGTACAATGTGAGATGGATCACGAGTGGAGAAGGGCACTTTGTTGTCGCACCTTCTCCGGTTTCATACGTCCCTGCAGCAGGGAGCCAACTATCGAACCACATGTCTTTTGGGGAAAGAGTCAAGAATCTCTTCCATTATGTGCTGAACATGTACATCGACCAGTTCATTGTCAGACCAGAGTATGACAAACTAGTCGCACACTACTTTGGACCCGAAACTGATTTCTACCACTTGCTGCAAGGTGCGGATATTTGGCTCATGAGGTCGGATTTCGTCTTCGAGTTCCCGCGTCCAACCATGCCCAACGTCGTCTACATCGGAGGCTTCCAGTGCAAACCCTCCAAGCCATTACCGCCAGACCTGGAGGAGTTTGTGAAAGGTTCAGGTGAACACGGGGTGGTTGTAATGTCACTAGGTACGCTCGTGAAAGCTCTTCCTAGTGAAATCACATCTAAAATCGCTGCCGGATTTGCTCAGCTTCCCCAGCGAGTCATATGGAGGCACTTAGGAGAACGTCCTCATAATCTGGGCAACAACACTCTTCTGGTGAATTGGTTTCCTCAGAACGACTTGCTAGGTCACCCGAAAACACGTGCATTTGTTGCTCACGGTGGAACGAATGGCATTTATGAGTCTATCTACCATGGTGTTCCAGTGGTTGGGATTCCCTTGCTTTTTGACCAATTCGAGAATATGTTGCGTCTCCAGGTACGAGGGGCCGCTAAAGTACTCGACGCTACCAAACTGGACAGCCGGAGCTTTATGGCGGCAGTGCAGGAAGTTTTACATCAGCCGTCATACAGGGAAAACATGCAGCGTCTGTCTAGGTTACACAAAGACCAGCCTACACAACCTCAGGACAGCGCCCTCTATTGGATAGAGTATGTAATGCGGCACAAGGGAGCAGCACATTTACGCACTGAGTCTTATAAGATGCCCTGGTACTCATATCACTCTTTAGACGTAATGGCATTTTTGCTAGCAGTGGTGCTGACAGTAGGGGGAGCTGTGATTCTTACAATACGCTATCTGTGTGTGTGTCTGTGCAGGAGAAAGAAATCAAAACTTGAGTGAAGCATTATTGAATATTTGATGAACAATAATAACACTTTCTATTAAGTCTGTATTTATAATGTATTGTGAGGGTATTCCTAAGACATTATAATGCTTGTGTATACTTTCATGCATACTCTCATGAATAAGTATAAAAGCTATTTATACAATTTGTGGTTATAATCATGTGTAACACACGATGAACACCATGTTATATCCATTTAATTTATAATGGATTATAAATCCTATATCTTTGCATTGCTTTAGATCTGCACAGTATCTTACTACATTTAATACGTGTTTTTTACTGCTTAAAGTAAAGCGACAAATACAGTTTTCTTGTTAAAGGCTTTATAATGTGCTCATACTTATTTAGAGGTGCTGCTTGTTTGCTTTTAGTAAACGTAAAAAAGGCTAGATCTCTCTTTAAACAGCCATAGATATTATGAAGTGGAAATGAGACATTAAACTTAAGGTAAACTCATCTTTATGTGAAAAAGACATAAGATTTTTTACTATACTATTTGTTGTTATATAATAAGATATATTTATATAATTTTATTATGTTTGTATATATAAACTGTATATATATTCATGAGAATAATTACATATTATGCCTATGCATGCATTGTAATGTAATACTCTTATAATGCATTAAATACAAGCTTCATAATGAGGAAAGTGTCCCCAGAATTTTGTTTAATGGTTTTTTAGGTTTACAGTTGTGACCAAGTTGCTATACATTTTCAAACTGTATTAATAGCTGTAAACTAATATACAACACCTGAATAAAGTCTAGCAGGGCATTCTGTTTTTCAGAATTAATAGTTCAGAGTCACAATATATTTATATCATGATCATAAATCAGACTATTAGTCAAAAGTGTGTAGCAAAATCACACACCCACTGCATCTCTTTTATTTACAGTAATTACACCATGAAGCACATGAATTTATACATTTGTGAGTTGACTTTAAAGGGACAGTTCAACTAAAAACTGAAAACTGGGTCATCATTCACCCTCAATTCTTTCCAATCTTGTATTATTTTTATCTACTACAAAACACAAAAGAAAATAATTTGAAGAATATTAGGGTTCAGACATCAACTTCAAAATATCTTCTTTAGAAGAATGAAATGAATACAGGTTTTGGAATGACATAAGGGTGAGCAAGTGATGACAGCATTTTTAATTTTGAGTGAAATATCACTTTAACTCATTTAAGCTGGGGGATAATTGCTAAAGTCAGTCCCTTAAACTACTCTTCCAGACCACAATGTACACTATGAGGGGTATGAGGAGGATGGGCAGCAGCGTGGTTACGAGCACGACTCCAGCCGGTGCGTCAGATAAATCCTCTTCATTGCTACAAAAGCTGAAGTACTGCTGATGTATCCTGACGAACAGCTGCTCCACCACACGATTAGGGTAGTAGCATTTTAAAGCAGCGGATACAAACTCCATACACGCAGTTAACTCGTTGTAGCTTCTGGAAGTAGGAGAAAAAGATACAAAGTGAGTTGTGTGACAGAGTTTCTGTACAAAAACAAACACACACACACAAATATCCATCAAAAATGAATGGGGGGGGGGGGTGCATTGGATTGATCAAACGTGACATATTTCAAATAATTGCTGTTCTTTTGAACTTTCTTTTCATCAAAGAATCCTGAAAAACTGTATCACGGGTGCCCCATAAATATGAAGCAGCACAACTATTTTCAATATTGATAATAAGACATTTAGATCAGCAGCAAATCAGCATGTTAGAATGATTTCTGAAGGATCATGTGACACTGAAGACTGGAGTAATGATGCTGAAAATTCAGCTTTGATCTTAAATTGAAATACTATCTCACAATATTACTGTTTTTCTGTATTTTTGATTAAATGCATGCAGTTTTGGTGAGTATAAAAGCCTTTTACTGACTGCACTACACAAAGTCTGCACTACCGTTTTTGCACTACAAAGAGCATTTGTCCATAAGTGGCACAAATAACTCAAATCACTCTGTCACAACAAAAACACACTCTTATCTATGTTTACGTAGAAAACGGAAATGTCTCTCATTGTTTAATGGATCAGAAGGTCTCCCAGTCTCATAGTTAGCAATCAGGTTTCAAGATTAGCTCAGCTCTTCCCCACACATCCTTCAATTGTTTCTCTGACCATTTCCTTTCTTTGTGTATTTGCCATGTAGCTATGCATTTCACATTTCTCAGTAGCGCTTGTGCAGAAGATAAGCACTGTATAGAAAGGTTGATTTTAGAATGTGTTGCACAGCAATCAAAAGCAATGCACAACGAGGCCGAATAAAAAGATTAAATGTGATGGTTTTTAAAGCAACATCAAAAATGCATATGAAAATTACAAAAGCATGATGGTAAACAGATCAAATCCTTGCTTAATAAATCAACAAAGCATTATCAAAGCAATATTAGCTCCTTTTGTTTTGAAATATCAGTTTATATAGAAATATGGTGTAGTTTGTCATTTTAGGTTAAGTCACAGGTGAATAAGCTCTGGCTTACCTTATCACCATCTCCATACTACACCAGTTCTCTTTTCCTAGTACACTCATGTTGTTATTGAAAGTCACACAGCACAGTTCCTCGGTATAATTCTTCAACAGCTCCTCATAACAGTGACTGTACACTGTAAAAAAATGATCGTGATTTTAACAGTAAAAGACTATAAAAATGCTACAGTGAAAAACTGTTTCTTGAAAAACTGAAAAATTGGTTAACAGAATGTTTCCTTACTATATACGGTAAATAACTGTGATAGATCTAACGGTACATTTAATGTTAGTTTACATTAAAATACCATTAAATTTACAGTTTTTGGAAGTGAAAACGAACAAGTCATTGTATCATTTACAGTAAAAACAAACGTTTTTTGACATTGACATTCCCACAATTCTCTTCGTGACACTTCACATTTTATGTATTTTTGTTAAAATAACTACGTTTCGTCACAGTTTTCTTAGTTTTTTTCTAATCAGTTATGTACATTAGGGTTTTATGTTACATTTAATGTTGTTAAATTAATGTTTATTGTATTTTTCAAATTTCATGTGTGTTACCATGGTGGTATTTAGTGTTTGTGTGAATGACACTGTGTGTAGCTTCTACATCTATTAGTATTAACTTTCTTGTGGAGGAACTGCTTGTGACGAGCTTTGATTGATCATGTGACTCTCATTACTACTGTGATTGGTGGTTGTCAGTGTAATACAATGGTACAAAACAGATATTAATACTTCAACAAGTCGGTAAATTAACATTATGTCAGATAATGAAATATGGTTTATTACTGTAAATATAAATATACTGTAAATATGTTGCTACCGTATTTTTTACAGGAAATTTCTGGTAACCACAGCTGCCATTTTTTTTTTTACAGTGTAGAGAAAGTCTTGATTATGAAAATCCTCTGAGCCACAGGAGATTCATTTAATAGTGACACAAGCGATCTTTAAAGTCTAATAGCTCACATACTCCCTAAAGTGTCACAAAACTCTCTTACCGTTGTCCTCGTACGTGCCGTTGTATGTCTCTGAAAGAGTGAAAAATGTGATTATGAATGTGCTTGCGATGAGATGATGGAGGTGTAAATAATGCTGACATTACGTACCATTGCTTAAAGATACATTTAGTTCTTTCTGTGTATTTTCAGTTTGGACTCTGTGACTCTTATCTGGAGAAAAAAGAACATTAAGGATCATTTTCTATTTCTATAATTGATGCATTTCAATATAGGCTGAATAATGGATTAAAGTGTTTAAGAGCTATATAAAAAATGTAACAAAAAAAATACTTTAGCGTTCAATTTTAATAGCTTTTCCACTTTAACTGTATTCAATTACAAATCCAGCTTTGTGAATTAAAATCTTTTTGACAGAAACTTTAATTTTAGATTATTTTAGTGCACCAAGAGCCACACTGTTGAGTGCAATTTACTTCTCATGGATTATGTCAATTTTCTTTCATCCAAATAATAATCAGAAAGAAATAAGAAATATATTATTGCTCAGATGTTCACTTTCATAGCTCATCAGACTTTATTAAATTATAATCTTTGTCTCATCCTAAAATGATTTAAACAAAACAAATGAGATATTCACATGCACTAAGAGTATAGAGATATATAATGAACATATCAAAGAAATGTTTGAGTTCATACTGAGATATCTCACATGTGATTACACATTTGAAACATTGAGACGTGAGATTTTTGAGAAGAGTAAGTGAGAAGCAGGAGATCTAAGCAAAGGTCTCTGTTTATAGGAGAAATAACTGAGAAATGTAGTTGGTCCCTTACCTCCAGAAGCTGTTCCGTTACCTTGTGTCGTTTGACCTGAGAATATAGAAATCAGCATTTTAATGATCATCCATGTTGCTATAGACATTCGTTAACACAACAAATTATGATAAATCTGTTCTTATGCAATCAGGTTGGTAGTTTGGTAGCTCAAAAATCAATGGTTCAAAGAAAGGCTTGTAATGTGGTTTCATGTCTCCTGGAGAACATCTTGAATGTCCAAAAGTGATTGCATCACTGTCAGATGTTCATTCTGAGGTAAACTCATGGGTTATCTCAGATCTTAGACTGAAGATCTCCTACCACAGGTCATAGACGAATCCAGCAACAGCAAAAGTAGTCCAGAGAGATAAAACATAGTGCAAGACAAATAAAGAATGGCAACTACAGAGTGAGTGAGCTGTTAAGTGAATCAATGGACGTGACTTTCCTGTGGCTGGAGCATTTAACAGGAGAAACAAAAAGGGGAGGAACACAGGGAGACTGTGTGTGTGTGTGTGTGTGTGTGTGTGTGTGTGTGTGTGTGTGTGTGTGTGTGCGTGCGTGCGTGCGTGCGTGCGTGCGTGCGTGCGTGTGTGTGTGTGTGTGTGTGTGTGTGTGAGTGGCTAAAGGAAATACCCCACCCATTACAATCCTCTCGGAGTTCATGGATAGTTTGGGATGAGACATTTCTTAGGAGCTCCATTCCTGGAGCAACAGGAGTGTTTGTGTGTGCATATAGTGGAGCCAGAGCAATTGCCTTCCTACCCTGATAAGAGTTTTCTCAGTGGACAGTGGGAATTATATAACTTAATTATAGGATTACATGATTCCTACCGCTAATTTCAAATGGCTTTCAACATAACTTTCACGATGTAAGTATATGTTTTAGTATCAGATATGTTTCATTAGCATTCAATGCAAAACTTGGCCATTTGGTTTTTCTCTTAGAAAAAAGGGTTAAAAAAATAGAACCCAAGGGTTCTAGACTCAGATTTAAAGAACCCTTTATGGTAAAAAGGGTCTAAATAAGGAGAAAGATTTTGATTGTTTAAAAGCTTGGTTTTTTTTTTGGTGATACAAATATATTTACAATCTGCTTAACTGATGAAATTTGTATCAAAATTAAAAATTAAAACAAAATCTATGAATTGATCCCCATGATGGGAACCACCATATATGAAGTGCCTGACTGAACCCTTTAAGGTTCGAACCCTTTCTTCTAAGAGTGCGGTTACATGTATTCTATATGATTGTTGATTATCGTTAGATTGGCTAGCGTGTATGTGTCAGTGTGGTAAATGCACTCTGTTTCCGACCTAGAATCGCCCCCATGTTGGCTAACATGTTATAAGTTTTGTACCGGGGTTTCAGAGACACATTTTGTTTCCGTTATGTTAAGACAAATGACTATAAATCAACTTTTATTATTTACTTTCCCTATTTTATAGCATTAGTAAATGATATCTTTTGTCTGTGAAAGACAGCTTGTATTATAAAAGAAATAAACATCTCTTGAAGACCACTTCTTTTGATTCGTGAATAATTTATTGCACTAGAATTTAATTTTACCACAATTTCAGTGTAAGCAGGCTCTTGTGGTTTGGAAGTGTGACTCAAACTTTAGAGTTCTGCAGTTTTATATTTCCTTTCAGACTGACACCTTTCCCTAGTTTCTTTAAATTGTACAGTGCATTAATAGTGCTGGCAGTTATGCTGTAGCCACCGCTAATTTAGTTTCATTCTCTTGCTGACGGAAATAAAAAATAAGCTATGTAATGAACAGTAATTGTTTTTTTTACTAGTCTAACCAAATTCCCGTACATATATTCACACAGTATTCTGAGATAAATAAAGCTTTCCATCATAATGCAATCATCATTACAGTGACAGGAACATTTAGAGAGTCAGAGTAATCCAACATTATCATCATGGTAATGAACACACTTCCCATAAACCTCTGTTTGTTAAGTGAATTATGTCACAGGCACAAACAGCAGGATTAAGAAATTTCTTGGGACGTTCTTCAATTGCATGATCATTGCAAAAATATGAACCTTTTTGCTGACCAGTTACAGCTTTTATGCTTTAAGCAGTAAACAAATGGACAGCTAATTTCATACATGATGTAATGCAATAAACTATAAATTCAAGAAGACGCAAGAACATTCAACACAGAATTTCATTTTCATCTGCAACACATTATTTTTTTTGTGTTTTTTTTGCATCCGCTCAAGATGTGCCGTCAGGGGATCTCCAAACCTAGGAGTCTATATTTAAACATGCATGTTTTTTGCGGAGAATCGTTATTCTGAACACACGGGAGATACTTTATCTCCTTTACATACATATACATACTTTATCTAAAAGGTCTTATATTCACAACAAATCATAAGAAGAGATTTAATTTATAATTTTTGTTCATATTAATCCAAATAAATAAAACAAGCCCACTCTAATGATGAGAAAACTTTAAATTAATATTTTCAATAGACTTGCGTGGCTGATCGTATAGTTTTCACAGTCTAAAAACTGTCATTACTTCAAAAACAAGTATGGTGAGGTTTAAAAGTATGAAATTACACTAAAAGTTTTTAGATTTTCTTTTGTATTTAAACCTAGAAATAAACTGTAATAAATGTATTTATTTAAAAATATATATAAACAAACAAATACTAAAGAAATTCTCAAATTCATGTACATTTTAATAAGAATAATATAAATAATACACTTTATTTATTGAGCACTTTTAAAGCTGAATAGTATAAAGTGTTATACAAAAACGAGCTTCACAAAATAAACAATCAGGGAGACATAATAAAATAAACACAACATAAAAAAAGATCCAAAACACACAAAAATAATTCACAAAGTAATAATAGTCTATACACATAGGTTTTTTAACTTATTTAAAAAAATAAGTTTTTGTATCCCTTGACAGGCTATTTCATAACTTTAGAGCCTTCACTGCAAAAGCTCTGTCACAGACATCTAACTTTAATAAAGTTTTAAAAGTTCCGCTAAATACTTTGGCTCCAAACCATGTAGTGCTTTACAAGTATATACTATACAAGTCAATAATAATATCTTAAAATCAACCCTAAAATGAATTGGGAAGCAATGCAATGAAGCTAAAACTGGAGTAATATTATTAAAAGACCTAGTTCGTGACAGTGGCATTTTGTACTATTGAAGCAGTGATAAAATGTGTAGATTTAATGATGATTAAATGATGATGCCTCGCCTTGGAAATATGTCTTAAATGATAAGAACACGACTGAACCAACTTCTTAACGAGATATTCAAAAGTCAGATTGGTGTCAAAATAAACACCCAATTTTTTCACTGCCTGCTGAATATTGGGGAACACCTGATGCTCCATCTGACCGATTATCACAACTTTTTAAGATGAATCAGTATTTAATTGCAGAAAATGTCAAGCCATCGAGTTTTTATATCTGCTAAGCATGCTTGGAGGAAATCTAAGCTTGGAAGACCATCTTAGCAGTGAAAATTATATTATATTTCCGGACCACGGATCCAAGAGCTAACCTATAAATTGAAAACAAAAACGGTCCTAACAGGGAGCCTTGCATAACCCCACAGTTGCTTTTTACTAATTTACTGTTAAACTGATAATATTATATGAGGAAAGTGTTTTACTAAATAAAATATAAAACAGAAGCATTTTCACTAGTGGTGTCAGACTTTTGGACATCAGTTTATTTAGATCTGTTTCTCAGTTGTTTAGATGGATAACTGTGCAGACTCCTGCCTCTGTCATTGCTGTAAACTGTGATTTTTGACATTAAATAACACTCCAGTTAAAGTGTCAAATGCAACAGGACTCATTTCTGCAGTAACTCACAGGAAATGGGCCATAGCTGGTGTGGCAGTGTTGCCACTACTAAACATCTGTCACATCCTGTCACATATTACACAAAAAGCTGCCCTATACTGATCAATATCCTTTTTATGGGCACAGTTGTCTGAATGGCATCCAGGACTCTGCGCAAACAGTCCCATGTGTGCATGTCTAAATGCATCCAGCAGCCCGTATCTGTGAGGAAATGCTCTGTCCATGGCCAAAAACAAGATAACAATAAAAGAAAAAACTTAAAATGAAAAACACAGCATAAGAAAGTGCTGATCTGAAAACATTCTAGGGTGTGAAATTAACAACCGCCACCAGCCAAATGTTGCCGCATTTTACACAGTTGTGGCCAATTTTGCTTATTCGCGTATTTTGCTTATCTGGTGACCGGTAAGATGTCTAAACCTAACAAAAATGAAAGAAAATGTTTGCACTGATCTACTGAGTTGAATTAATCTATTAATGAGTTGAATTAATCTACTTTAATGTATTGAGTGAACTTAAAATGTCAAGTTGCCATGCATTCAAATGAATTAAAATCATTGCAACAATTATCTATTTAGATAATAGCTTTATGTTGTATTGAGTTGTATTAAAAACAATTGTCTTACACAGTTACACATTCTTGTGCAGAGTTGTGGTTGTAATCTTATAGATTGATGACACAAACCCTCACGGGACATTCAATAAAACTATGTATTTCTGGGAAGAGGGTAAATTGGGCAGTACCACAAAATCATGTGTTTGGACAAAAAAAAAAAAATGCATTTATCCAATCTGCTGCTGTGCTTGTTGGTTTGCATTACACATAGTATAAAAGCCCCATAATATAAAAATCATAAAATAAAAAGCTCCATAATATAAAAGTTCCTAAAGGTCCCTTCAGAATAGCAAGTAAAACAAGTTTCTCCAACAGAATTTACTTGATCTGAGTACAGATTTACATTCAGCAAGCACTGTCACTGCTTTAAAAAACAAAACAAAAACTTGTCCAGTTGCACCAAGTGAGCATACTTCCTGTGCCACTCGATAACGCACCTCGTGCCGAGACAGCATTGAAGCGGCTGCACAAAATAGCTCATAAGCCCAGAGAGTTTCATTTAATTTCACACATACTGCTAATGACTTGATTGCAATCACACACAACTTAGTTTAAAATCACATAGGCCTAAAGCAAGAAATGCAGAATGCAACAAATATATAAAAAAAGGATTTTGCAATAAAAAAGCCTAATTCAAAAGTGTACGAGTTCTTTATAAATGATTAAAAGTTTAGTTTTCAGGCATCTTTTGTGTGATGTTAGAAGTATATTTTTTTGTTATCGAAACACTGACTCTAAAACCTAGTTAGCAGCCTTTCTGGTTACTGCTATCTTCAACAGCACTCCTCACATGAAGGCTTTTCATGAAGTTTGATGATAGCATAATGTACAAATTAAACTTCTCGGAGCAGTCATTTACATTGAAAACCTCATGCCAGCAGTTTGCAGCCTAAATTAAATCCAATACCTGCCACAACAAAAAACAAGGTCAAATGTAATGTGTGTGTGTATGTGTGTGTGTGTTTCTAATGAACTGTGCATGGTATGCTTCAAGTAAACATTGTACCCATCAACGACCAAGCCAACCACAAACTACTGAAAACAAAACAGAGAAACGGGTGGGAAAGAGAGAAAGGGTGGAGAGAGAAGATGTGCCATCTGAGAGTCATGTGAATTTCACTTTTTCACACACATCTGGTTCACTATCTTTGTGGGGACTCTCCATAGACATAATGGTTTTTATACTTTACAAACGGTATATTCTATCTCCTTACACTAACCCAACCCCTAAACCTACCCATCACAGAAAACTTTCTGCATTTTTACATTTCCAAAAAAACTCATTTTGTATGATTTATAAGCTTGTGTACCCATGGGGACACGGGTCCCAACGAGTCTGCGTGCATTCAGTTTGAAGTCCCCACTGGGATAGAAACACACACACACACACACACACACACACACACACACACACACACACACACACACACACACACACACAAACAGGCGCACATATCTTTGTGGGGACTCTCCATAGACGTAATGGTTTTTATACAGTACAAACGGTATATTCTATCTCCTTACACTAACCCAACCCCTAAACCTACCCATCACAGAAAACTTTCTGCATTTTTACATTTCCAAAAAAACTCATTTTGTATGATTTATAAGCTTGTGTACCCATGGGGACACGGGTCCCAACGAGTCTGCGTGCATTCAGGTTGAAGTCCCCACTGGGATAGAAACACACACACACACACACACACACACAAACAGGCACACATATCTTTGTGGGGACTCTCCATAGACGTAATGGTTTTTATACAGTACAAACGGTATATTCTATCTCCTTACACTAACCCAACCCCTAAACCAACCCATCACAGAAAACTTTCTGCATTTTTACATTTCCAAAAAAACTAATTTTGTATGATTTATAAGCTTGTGTACCCATGGGGACACGGGTCCCAATGAGTCTGTGTGCATTCAGGTTGAAGTCCCCACAATTGAATGAACATTAAGCTTATTATATATACTTACCACAAAAGTAAATAGCTGGACTCGAAAGTTGAACTGAAATTAAATGTATTAGAATTTTCTCTATGGATTATGTTTCTGAATAGAATGCTTTACCTACTTTGTTCTGCAAAGATAATGCTTCTCATTTACAAGTTTAAAAGGTTGTGGTGTTTTGTTGCTGCGCTCATACACCCTTGTAGAGCTGACCTCAGATTCCACTGATTAAAACCTACAATGTAACCACAGTATACCCTACATGGTCTCTGCGCTTTGGGAAACCAGTATGACATTCTGCTGAACTCAAGACCAACCCAAAAGACCCAGACCAGTTAAACAAACATCTCCCATGCCAGATGTCATAATGTCAGATGTCAAATACATGTCACTCACAATGAACTGCTACCAAACATCTGCTGGCAAATGTCAGTGAATTATATTTAAAATGGAAAATAATGTTAAATATACATAAATTATTTATTTAATTACACACACACAGACACATGGGCCTATATATATATATATATATATATATATATTATATATATATATAGGCCCATGTGTCTGTGTGTGTGTAGTTAATTAAATAATTTATAGGCCTATATGTATATTTAACATTATTTTCTGCATACAAACACACACACACATACAGTGAGGAAAATAAGTATTTGAACACCCTGCTATTTTGCAAGTTCTCCCACTTGGAAATCATGGAGGGGTCTGAAATTGTCATCGTACGTGCATGTCCACTGTGAGAGACATAATCTAAAAAAAAAAAATAATCCAGAAATCCCAATATTTGATTTTTTAACTATTTATTTGTTATGTTATGTTTCTTTATTATATGTTATGTTTCTTTATTATCCCCAAGGGGCAATTTGTTCCACAGCAGCCATTGGCACAACCAACACATAAATACAGTAAAAGATTCAACAAAATGAACAATAAGTTGTTCAAAAAAAGAAAAAAATAAATAACACAATTAACCCATAGATATCATCCCGGAAAGTTACAAATTGCGATGTTTAGACCTTATTTGTATGATACAGCTGCAAATAAGTATTTGAACACCTGTCTATCAGCTAGAATTCTGACCCTCAAAGACCTGTTAGTCTGCCTTTAAAATGTCCACCTCCACTCCATTTATTATCCTAAATTAGATGCACCTGTTTGAGGTCGTTAGCTGCATAAAGACACCTGTCCACCCCATACAATCAGTAAGAATCCAACTACTAACATGGCCAAGACCAAAGAGCTGTCCAAAGACACTAGAGACAAAATTGTACACCTCCACAAGGCTGGAAAGGGCTACTGGGAAATTGCCAAGCAGCTTGGTGAAAAAAGGTCCACTGTTGGAGCAATCATTAGAAAATGGAAGAAGCTAAACATGACTGCCAGTCTCCCTCGGACTGGGGCTCCATGCAAGATCTCACCTCGTGGGGTCTCAATGATCCTAAGAAAGGTGAGAAATCAGCCCAGAACTACACGGGAGGAGCTGGTCAATGACCTGAAAAGAGCTGGGACCACCGTTTCCAAGGTTACTGTTGGTAATACACTAAGACGTCATGGTTTGAAATCATGCATGGCACGGAAGGAACAACCTCCTTCCCTCAGTTAGAGCATTGAAGATGGGTCGAGGCTGGGTCTTCCAACATGACAATGACCCGAAGCACACAGCCAGGATAACCAAGGAGTGGCTCTGTAAGAAGCATATCAAGGTTCTGGCGTGGCCTAGCCAGTCTCCAGACCTAAACCCAATAGAGAATCTTTAGAGGGTGCTCAAACTCCGTGTTTCTCAGCGACAGCCCAGAAACCTGACTGATCTAGAGAAGATCTGTGTGGAGGAGTGGGCCAAAATCCCTCCTGCAGTGTGTGCAAACCTGGTGAAAAACTACAGGAAACGTTTGACCTCTGTAATTGCAAACAAAGGCTACTGTACCAAATATTAACATTGATTTTCTCAGGTGTTCAAATACTTATTTTCCTCACTGTATATATATATATATATATATATATATATATATATATATATATATATATATATATATATATATATATATATATATATATAGGCCCATGTGTCTGTGTGTGTTAAATAAATAATTTATAGGCCTATATGTATATTTAACATTATTTTCTGCATACACACACACACACACACACATATATATATATATATATATATATATATATATATATATATATATATATATATATATATATATATATATCGCAAAAATATAACTATATATTAAAAAAATAATAATTACATCTGACTCCATAAATGAAAAAGGTATTAATCTGAGCATCATTAAATGTTTGATTATTCCTTTTAACTCTTTACTTATATTTTACCCGTTCATATTAGTAAGCTATGTCGCTCAGAGGTCCTCACGCCTTCTGTTTAAAGCGGGTCTCACGATCACAAGCTCGTCAGTTTTGGTCACTAAACAGAGGTACTTGGCTATATACCTGAGATCGGTCGCATTCACGCTTACACAATCAAAGATACTTTGGTATAGCCCCCGTGATTGCATACACTAGAAATTAAAGTAACATTTACTTCAGTAGAGGTATGGCCACTACTACAGGTATAAGTCAACCAACATTGCTCATCTTTTGGATTGGCCATGCCGTGGTTTTCCACGCACACTTATCTAAAGTAACATTAAATTAAAACAGAGGTGACATGCAGCATTTTTGCTGTACTAAACGGAAATTCCCTTCTTGTCTTTGCGAACCACGTACACTTGAATTAGTGCCAAATATTAGTCGTCACTAATCTGACGTGTTAACTGATATAAACTTGTGGTAACATTCAAATCCGTTTACTTGTGAAAACAATTTCAGAGTCAGTCGGAAAAAAATCAAATGTAACAATTCATTATGTCAGGTAAATGTATCATGCCAATTTCATAATCAGTTCAAAGATAATAAATACAAAACATCAAATGCTCTGGAATAAAGAGAGAAGATGCGAAACCTGACATTATAAAATACATATATAAAATACACTCCGCATCACGGGATGATTTGAGTTACAAATCGAGCTGAACCTTCTTCAGCATCTCCCTAAATACTCAGACCAAGGCAGAAACCTCTTTTCAAATGTAAACATGAGTTCACGGTGGGAACTTGCGTTAATCACCGTCCCAGACTTACTAGCAGTTAACAAGATATCTCTAAACTCTCACATCTTATTACCTTTTTGGTTTACTTCTGTGGGAATGAGACATTACCAGTCGCACTGAGACATTTCAAATACCAAACATGTATAATACTGTGTGATAATTGTTCATATTAAACCATATAGATTTTTGGGTGAATATAGATAGGGATGGGTGAAGGGAATGATGTGTACATTGGGACGTGATCAACTCAAGTGTGATCGTTCCTCGAAAGGGGATGGTAAAATATAGCAAGAGAGGTCAAATGTTAATTTCCTTTGTTTTTCAGAAAGTAGCCCTCTCTTCCAGTTTCTCCAGTCTTACATTTTTCTGCTTATTACAGATTATTTGATGCAGTAAGTTCAGATTGCTGAAAAGAACATTTTTATAAAACGTCCTGAACGGAAGTCGACATATAGTACAGCAATGCAACGTGCAACATGCACAGCGATGGCATGAAATGACACAAAATGGTGCATATATTAATGTGGATATCACCACTGTGCTTATTTAAGTTTTACAGATATTTTGGTTTTTGCATCAATCTTAGGGTGTTCTAAGAAATCAACAACCTTACTTAAACACGCCTCCTTCTGAGAAGTTTATTGCCTTCTTTGTGCGTTGGATGTTTTGGTGTGAAATGTGGGGCAATGCAAAGTCAGCAAAACAAAGAAGTGAAAGCCCAAATAGGCAGAGCACCATCCTTCTCTCAGAGTGACACTTGCCCACCAAACAGCAGAGAACTTCAGACACAAACCACTGAGGTCTGAATTACATAGAGACTCATAACACAAGAGGTCCTGAAGATCTGCACTCAGAGGTGAGTCAAAGCAGGTTTGTCCTATATTGAATTTGAAACTTGCCAGGTTAACAGATGTCCACGCACACTAAGCATTATGATAGATAGATAAATAGATAGATATTTCTTCACACTGATTCTGCATTATTATCTGTGATTTATGCTGAAATCAAAAAATGTTTTGCAGACATGTACTATTTCCATTTCAAATAAATATATTTTAATAATATTGGTTGTTAATAGTTTTATTTCTATTAACAATCATATTCATGTCTATGATTTTTTTGACAGAACCTATGGTTTAGTATACTAACGCATTATGTATGCATGTGTATATATGTATTTATATATAGGCTATGTATATATATATAAATTGTATCGATGCAGAAAGATTGATATACTGTTTTTATAATTATTGACTTAAATAAAAAAAAATGCTGCACCTAATAATAATTAAATTAACAATCATTGCAAAGAAATATTTTTTGTTACTGTATTTTTACCAGGTTTGCTCATTAAAGGGTTAATACTTTAATTACAGAGCACAAAATAGAACGATAAAATATTTTATGATAAATAAAAATGTATACACTGTTCATTAATTATGACAAAAACTATTACAAAAAACATTTTGTATTCAGAGATGAATGTGCATGTTTTTATATATTAAAACATACTTTTTCTGTCCCGTTCTTTTTATTGCTGCAACTGATAAAATGTTGACTTTTCACCATCATATGCGAAATAATAAAATATCTTGATATTCTGGTTCAGACTTGCAAGCGTTTAATAAAAATAGTAAATTATTAAAAATATATATTTAAATATGTACATTTATGATGCTCTCTTAAAATCACATTATTTAACTGCCACACAATTTTAGGAGTTAAGAAGTGTTGCTTGCAGCCCTTGCTTCTGTTTTTTATTTTCTCATTAAAATTGACCATTGTTCTTCTATAGTAGTACCATACATTTGTAGATCATGGTAACCATGCATGACTCTTCACTACCACGGTAAAGCAACAACAACAACAACAACAACAACAACAACAAACTGTAGGTTCTCTATAAACCTACTGTATGTGTTATGTTGTTAAAAACAGTAGCCCAAACATTTAGTATAAATATAAATGCAAAATAAATAAATGCAAAAAAGAAAAGAAAAAAAAAACTGCCATAGCTTCTAAACAAAAACATAGTGTAATTACATTGCATTGCTCCTCTGAGACATTTAATACATTTATAGGCCTACATGACTGTATTAATATAAATATAATTCATCTATTTTTAGAATGTGCTTAGAGGGCACCATGTTCATATTAAACATGTTAAACTGAACTTACGAATCATTCAAACAAATTCAAAGCATCATAACTTTGCCACTATATCGGTTAATCAATATCCACACCTTCAAAAGTAAACTCAAGAGTAAAAAAAGTGATGCATTTTATTTAAAGCACTGTTTATGAAAACACCTTTCATGTATTATATTCATAATAGTTTTGATTGGGTAAATGTTTGATTGCTTACGGTTGTTTCTGAGGCTGAATAGCCATAGGCTTTAACATCTGATGCAGTCCTAAGATTCTTCATCATCCTCACAAGCAGAGAGCCTCACACACAGCAGCCTGTCTCTCCACAGAAACATATCTCACTTCATTCTGCTCTTTTATCTTCACTTCTGCTCAAATAAAGACTCCGTTCCCCGTGATGGGGTTTTAAAGCGCGTTGGCACGCGATGCTGACTGAAAGCACGAGCGGGGTGGCATGATTCACGCCAACGTCTGTCTGACTGTGACACGCGATGAGTAGTGGAATGAGTACAATTTCACTTTAGACGTTATTTAAAGATTTCTAACACAGATATTGCGTGCTCCCATTCACCACAAAAACACACCTGAAACTAAAGGTGACATTTAATCCCTGAAACATCTGTCTCCAGTGCGCGCGGGTAACTATAGCCCTACGGTTGTTATTGTCAGCCGCACGACTTTACGATCTTGTTTTTCTAGCATGGTTATGCAGTTCTAAAGAAAAAGTATTTTTTGTCTTCTTTTTTGTCTTTAAAAAAATACCCTAATGAATCTTATACAAATATATAAGACTCTATTAGATGTTCAAAAATATATTTTATTTTATTTGTTTAAATGTAGCCTACGTGTAAACAATCAGAACAACACACACACACACACATATATATATTATATATATATATATATATGCAAAGAGTGAACTCGTGAATCGTGATAGAGTCAGCCAGTGTAAATAAAACTGGAAACCAGTCAATGAAACCCCCTGTGCATCCCAAAACACTTTTTAGTTTATGCCATTTACTAAAACAACGCATACATTTATTATTGGTTCAATTTAAAAACCGTAATAAAAAGCTGTGCTGAGACGTGAAGATGTGTTTAGAATAGAAGCCTATGCTATTTATTTTCCAGCATTCTTTGGTTATTTATTTTCCAGCATTCTTTGGTCATTTATTTTCCAGCATTTTTTTTTACCTACAAAACTCCTTTTTACATTACATTTTACATAAAAATTTGCTACAAAATCTGCTGGATAGCCAGTGCTAAAGTTATGACATTTTTACAGAAGCAGCCAAGCAGGGATCCCGTAATTAAATCAATCACTACACAAGGAAACCGCTCAGATTTCTGCTCTTTTAATGCCACACATGTGAGACTGTGAAGATCTCAAGATGATTGATGTCTAACTAACCCGAACTGGTTTGCTTAAAAAGAAAAAAAATCGACAAATGTGTAACTTGTGTAACACTATTGATTACATGGTAATTTTAGCATCTCTGATTTGCTCAGAGATTATTCACGACAGTTTAGAAACATGACCTTTAAAGAGCGCCTCTAGTGGAAAGCATGCAACAAAACAACCTTAATTCCTGTCTTCACATATGAAATGAAAGTCAGATGGTTTTTTTAAATCTAATATATATATATTGTGTGTGTGTGTATGTATATATATATGTGTGTGTGTTTGAGTAACATAGGCTTTAATGGCCCATTTAGTAAGAATAATGAGCTCACAATCAAGTGTAATAAACAATGTAATAAAATGATGACTAAGACATACAAATACACATTCCTTAAAAGCCTGATGGATCATATTTGATACTCACATTTTAACATGACTTTTCACAAATAAAATATTTTATTATCACAGATCATGGAATAATGGATAATCAAGTAGGCTAAATCTAAATTGTTTTGTCCATTAAATGTTCATCTTGAAATATTACCAACAATATAAAAGTTACTTTTACTGTATAAACAAGCAAAAATGTAGACATATTTGAAATGACACTAAAATGCACAAACCTACTTTGACTCATTGGAAGAATGAGCTGAATCTTTTAAGTAAGTCTCTTAAACTTGTGGAGGAAAAGAAAGCCCTTAAATTGTTTTCTTTACTTGAAACATTTAAATTAATTTGAAATGGCCCCGGTAAGTTTTGTTCATTTGTTTTTTTTTTTTTTTTTTTTTTTACTGCTTTTGTTTTGTAGCTTTATTTATAATCTCAGGTATGCTTTATATTGTATTGTTATTGCTGATTTTGCTCAATCTTTACTGTAGTATATGAGAATATGCTTAACTGTTTAATGCCTTGTATGTTTGTAATTATTTTCATTTAATAAAAAAAAAAAAAAAAAATGACACTAAAATGCCTTATACTTCCTAAAATGTGAACTACCAATGAGAGCACACAATGCACAAAGTGTTTATTTTAGAAAACGTTACGTTGATCATTCAAAGGCGTTAGAAATTCATGTAAATAGGTTTTATATGGTTCACCTTCCACACAATAAGCACACCTGATGAGCGGTTTCCGCTTCTCTCCCATGTTTTTACAGGTATGGCGAGCTCTGATTCAACTACAGAAGATTTCATGTTATATGCAGGCCTAACTATCGACTATGGGTTTGACAACTACACTGACGTTGGCTTGACCGATGACAACTCCACTGACGTTGCAGAGCTTTGTGAAGCCAGCAGTGAGCAGGAGCTGACCATCACTGCTGTCCAGACCACCATCTTCATCATCGTCTTCATCTTAGGTGTAATTGGAAACGGGCTGGTCATTGCAACCTTCGCGCTGTACCGCCGTCTACGTCTACGCTGCATGACCGACGTCTTCCTCTTCTTCCTGGCTCTGTCCGACATGCTGCTCCTGCTGACTCTTCCGTTACAGACGGGAGAGACGCTGATCGGCAGCTGGGAGTTCGGAGAGGCCATGTGCAAGCTAAACCGTGGCATGTACGCCATCAACACCTACAGCGGTCTGCTGTTGTTAGCGTGTATTAGCGTTGATCGCTATTTAGTGGTGGTTCGCACCAGGGCCGTGCGTAAGAAGAGTTCTGGCACGCTGTTTTACAGCACACTGTCTGCGTTAGGCGTCACAGTAACCTCAGTCTTCCTGAGCCTGCCAGACCTGCGCTTCAGCTCCATAGACATTAACATGGGTTCAAACTTGTGCGATATGAAAGTTTGGGGCGACGAAGTGAGTAAATGGAAGCTGTGGGCCCAGATAGCGAAGATTGCAGGATTTTGCATCCCTTGTGTGGCGATGGTGGTGTGTTACGGTGCGATCGGACGCGTGCTGATCCGTGCCGGTGGGAATTGCTGGCGTAGACAGAGGACCCTGCGTTTGATGGCACTGCTGGTGGTTCTTTTCCTGGTTTTCCAGCTACCGTACACCGTGGTGCTGCTGTTTAAAGTATTCACACCCACACCGAAACTCTGCGACGAGTGGACCAGGTTCCACCTGCAGGAAAACGTGACGCGCAATCTGGCCTACGTGAGGTGCTGCCTGAACCCTTTGCTGTATGCGCTGGTTGGCGTCCGATTCCGAAACGACATTATCAGGCTGTTGACGGATGCCGGGTGTGTGTGCGCGTGTGTGTCCCATGTAACACCTCATCATGAAAACGGAAGCTCTGTAACACCGTCCTCTCCGGCTGCAACCTTACTTTCACCCGTCTCTTCTACTTACCCATCTGTGAAGAACACACCTGCCCTGGACACACCTGCCGCAAACACTGCCCAAATGTTCACTTTTCCCACAACTATATCTGGAAAAGGGACTTCGGTCATGAGCTGGTGTCATCAATTGATTTAGATATCAGACAATCTGAAATAAATAATTTCTCAGTTTAAAACCATAATGAGATGCAATGTGCATGTGCACCAAAAAAAATCTTATATAACTAAAAATATATCTGAAATCTCATAGAGTCTCATGCTGTATGCTTTTTGATGTATTTTTCTCTATTTTAAGTTTTAAGAATGTTAGGTTTCAATAACAACAATTTCTAAATTTCAGCAATTTTTCTTTTCATTTCATTTCATTTTCCAACAACAGCACTGTCTCTCTGAAACTTCACCATCCAAAGACACGTCAGCAAACACAGACAGATTCAAGGATTCACAGTAGAGCATTTCTTTTGGGTAAAAAAGGCTTTTTCATTCATATCTATCAAGTGAGGACATTATGTAATCCAAAAAAGAATTGCTGTAAATATATTGTGCACGCATTTTTTAACCATTAAAATAAATCCTTTTGTTGTACATGTTATTCTCTGCAATTTCAATTTCATTTCTGTATCTTCTCTTTACCTGTATCCTCTGCTACTGACAGAAACAGCAAGAGAGAGAATATAAGTAGCTATAAATTAACCTTTTTTATAATTATTTCATAATGATGAGTTGAAATAAATGGAAATCTATGAAAATAAATTTCTTTGAGCACTTAATTCTTGTTACTATAGCTTATTTTGAATATCTAAAACATTACAGCAGGCATTTTATAAGCATGTTAGCGCCTCCTTGAGGTGAAATCTGAGTGAAGAAATAAAATATTGGATAAACTTTGGCATTAACTAATATAAATTATATTTATTAAGGTTTATTAAGGCTGAAAAGATAGCAGTGACTTAACTCAATTTTACCTCAGCAATTTACAACTGACACTAAAGTAAAACGTGTTCTCTTCTACATACATAAACCCATTTTTTACCATCATGATAAACCGTTAATGATAATTTCAACTTTTTCGAGGCCGAATATCAAACAAATCAAATATCAAACGCCGAGCCAACTTTGTTGCACTGCCTGTTCCAGTTTGTTCCTCATGCATATTTTGATCTGACAAACCTAAAGTAGATTAACAGAAGGTAAAACGCTGTTTATCACTGTAAAGGGTGGAAGTTGAAAAAGCAATATTCACACAGTAAGTTAAAAGTCTTCAAAACAGCAACTAAGTTATCTGTTACACAATTTTGGATTTATGAACTATAAATATTCAGGTGTATCACTGCATCATTAACGTAGGCCTACCTGTCTTGTTTACATGCAGTGCGGCCGGATCCTTCTTGCTGCTGCTAAATGTTTATTTCACTGACTTTTAGTATTTTGTTCTTCACATAGCTTTACTTACACATTTTGTTATCAAGCTTACGTGTCTTTTTCTTCAAAGAAATGCATTTGTTATGCAGTTTATTTATACATCATCCGGATATAATAACGGAGTCTCAGGTAAAATCAGCGCAGGGACACAATCTCACAGCCAGAGGGCGCTGATGAGCATGATGAATTGCGTTTATCGACATGATACTTCTAACTATTCGAATGAACTTTAACTAATCTTTTAAGTGTTATTTAATTAAGTAATGCCAGTTAATTTTATTAATGAAAGTTACTCTGAAGTGTTACAGATATGTGTTAAAGTTGTAATTGATTTGGGACATATGACAATATATGATGGAAAAAGAGAAGAGTTATTTGTAATAGCTAAAGGGAATTGTCTAACTCCAAATAATATCAGCATAAGCTTAAGCTTGAATGCAGTTAAGTATTTGAGAGAGAAAATGAATGCAGAGGGAAAAGAAATTGAAAGCAGGTATTATCTTATAACGCCACGAGATGGCGTAGTTGCGCTCGCGCAGGCTGACGTCAGTGGGAGGCGACACTCACGCAGGATGACGTCGGTGGGGCGCGCGTGATTCGAGAACTGGTGCTGAGTCCCAATTCGCCTACTTATACTACGACCTAAAAGTATGTACTTTTTTTGTGATGAAAAAGTACATACTTTTGAGTGTGTAGCAAAAAAAGTATGCACGTTCTGGGACATACTTCGATGACGTCATGCAACGTGAACTTGAACGTGGTTGCCTAGTTACGCACACCTCGACTGTTAACAAAACATTTAACATTTCATCATTCTTATATATCCAATATAATTTTATTTAGCTACTATTCCCATCTTTTTTCCACAATACATTTACAATGTGTTTACCAAATTGAGGAGTGAAGTAGGGCGTCGTCGTAGATCAACCAAACGCAGGTCGTTTGTGAGGCTGTCATGATATGTAAATGAGTCACCTATTGCCACCCTGCTAAATGTAATGTTGGGGTCACGGGGCGTGGTCAAGTTCAGATAAAAAAGGTGATGGCTGAAAACTACCAGAGGTCTCAGGTCTCTTCCATAAAGCACAACAAAAGGTCTCTTCCATAAAGCACAACAAAACATGGTGTCAGAAGTAAAGTACTAAAGAAAATATAGCGAAATAAGAGTAACGAAAATGGAAGGACTAAAGCCACCTGCAGGACTTGATCTACTGCACGGTAATTTGTCGGAAAACTGGAGAAGATTTCGGCAAAGATTTGAGCTGTATCTAGACGCGACTGGAAGCGCTAGCAAACCAGCCAAGGTAAAGTCCTCACTATTTCTGCATATAGCCGGTGAAGAAGCGGTTGAAGTATACAATACCTTCACGTTCGAAGATGATGATGAAAAACATAATCTGTCGAAAATAATGGAGAAATTCGAAGATTACTGTAACCCGAAAAAGAATATAACCTATGAGAGGTACAAGTTTTTCACGTGTGTGCAAGGGGACATGCCCATTAGCCAATACATCACAGAACTAAAGCTAAAAGCGAAGTCATGCGAGTTTGGACTGTTGCAAGAATCTCTTATAAGAGATCGAGTTGTCTGTGGAATCACGTCAGAAGCAATGAGAGAGAGACTTTTAAGAGAAGTTGACATTAGTCTCGAAAAAGCTACTCAGCTGTGTATCACGTCAGAAGTGACAAAAGCTCAGATGAAGCAAATGCATGACGAGGATCACAACGCACATGCCTCTGCACGTGAAAGCAAGCATGTTGATGCAGTGAAACAAAAGCAGACACGTAAAAACGAGCAACGAAATAAATACAAACTGAATAAAAAAGACAAAGCAAGCACTTTTAATTGCAATAGATGTGGAACAGAGCATGCATCACGCAATTGCCCCGCATATGGCAAACAGTGCAAGAACTGTGATAAAATGAACCACTTTGCAAAGATGTGTAAATCGAAGAAAGTGCATGCGGTTGATGATGACGTCACAGATCAGAGACCTAGTCTGTTCGTTGGTGCAGTGCAAACGCAGACAGGGACAGATGAATGGACAGTTGACTTGAAATTGGAGCACAAACATGTCAAATTTAAACTAGACACTGGTGCGCAAGCCAATGTAATCCCGTACAGCCTGCTGCGAAGAATGGGAAAAAAGAACATATTAAGACCCACAAATGTGAAACTGTCAACTTACACCGGAGACAAAATACCTGTGAAAGGAAAGTGTAACTGGGCAGTGAAATACAAAAAGAAAACACATATACTGGAATTCATTGTTGTGAAATCAAATGCAAAGCCAATATTAGGAATTCATGCATGTGAGCAAATGGGGCTCATACAGATAGTGATGGAATTGAACAAAAGTGACCAAATGGATATCTTCACGGAGTATGCTGATGTTTTTGAGGGCATAGGTTGCCTGGAGGGAGAGCACACAATCCGAATAAATGAAAAGGTGGTTCCGAAAGTGCATCCACCTAGGAAAATTCCAGTGACCCTGAGAGAAAACCTGAAAACAGAACTCAGCAGAATGGAAAAAATTAAAGTAATAGCGAAAATCGACGAGCCCACTCAGTGGGTCAACCCCATTGTGATTGTTGAAAAGTCTAATGGGAAATTAAGAATTTGTTTAGATCCCCGAGATCTCAACACAGCCGTAATGAGAGAACACTACCAGCTTCCAACAGTAGAGGAAATAACGAGCAGACTCTCAAAAGCCAAATACTTTACAGTGTTGGATGCAAGTTCAGGTTTTTGGCAACTGAAATTAGATGAAGCCAGCTCTCGCCTTTGTACATTCAATACTCCTTTTGGCCGCTACAGATTCCTTCGACTCCCATTTGGGGTAAGCTCAGCCCCAGAAGTTTTTCACCGGACGGTGAAGCAACTTTTTGAGGGAATTGAAGGTGTTGAGACATACATTGATGATCTTTTGATCTGGGGAGAAACAAAAGCACAGCATGATTATAGACTGAGGCAAGTGTTAGAGAGATCAAGGGTCAAGAACTTTAAGCTGAATAAAGAGAAATGCAAGATATGCTTAGAGGAAATCAAATATCTTGGTCACATCTTCGCTAAGGATGGTTTGAAACCAGATCAGACCAAAATAGAGGCTGTCAGAAAAATGCCCACACCTGAATGCAAAAAGGATGTGGAAAGATTTCTAGGTATGGTCACTTATCTCGCAAAGTTCATTCCAAACATGTCACAACATACGGAGCCATTGCGTGAACTTACCAGAGATGATGTTGCCTGGCAGTGGGAGGAGGAACACCAGTGTGCATTCAACAAATTGAAAACAATGCTCACTGAGGCCCCCTTGCAGATATTACGATGTCAGGTTACCAGTAACACTTTCTGTGGATGCATCTAAAAGTGGACTGGGCGCTGTTCTACTTCAAGAAGACAAGCCAGTGGCGTATGCATCGCGCGCATTGACTGAAACAGAACAGCGCTACGCGCAAATAGAAAAGGAGATGTTGGCAATTGTGTTTGGAGCAGAGCGTTTTCATCAGTATGTTTATGGAAGAGGGATAGACGTACAATCCGACCATAAACCACTTGAAGCGATAATGAAAAAGCCGTTGAGCAGTGCTCCAGCCAGAATACAGAGACTGTTAATGAGATTACAAAAATATCAAGTGAACGTACAGTACAAGCCAGGTAAGGAGATGTATATAGCGGATGCATTATCCAGAGCGTACTTACCAGAAACCGGCTCTCCTGATGAAGAAGTAGAAGCTCAGGTACATATGGTAATGTCAAACCTACCTGTGTCAAATGAGAAGATAAATGAATTCAAGAAGGAAACTAAAAAAGATGTGATTTTGACAAAACTCATAGAGACAGTGCTAAACGGATGGCCAGAAAGAAAGAGCCAAGCAGCAAAAGAAGTACAAGGATACTGGAACTACAGAGAGGAAATCTCAGTTGTGGATGGAGTTTTGTTCAAAGGAGAACGGCTCATAGTTCCAGCATTGATGAGAGCAGAAATGCTAAAGCGTATTCATGAAAGTCACCTAGGCATTGAAAGCTGCAGAAGGAGAGCAAGAGAGGTGCTCTTTTGGCCTGGAATGTCACAAAGCATAACAGAGATGGTAAACAACTGTGATGTGTGCAGCACACACCAAAAACGGCAAACCAAAGAGCCATTACATCCACACAGTGTTCCTGAAAGACCCTGGCAGAAAATAGGGGTTGACTTGTTTACTTTTGACCAACAGGACTATTTAATCATAGTGGATTATCACTCCAAATTCATTGAAGTGGAGTGGCTGAGATCAGATACAAGAAGTACAACAGTCATTACCCATCTTAAGTCACAATTTGCCAGACATGGAATTCCAGAAACAGTCATTTCAGACAATGGACCACAGTTTTGCTCGTTTGAATTTCAAGATTTTGCGAAAGAGTGGGAATTCACGCACAACACCTCAAGCCCCCATCATGCACAATCGAATGGAATGGCGGAAAGAGGAGTGCAAACTGTTAAACATATGCTGAAGAAGGCAAAGGCTGATGGAAAAGATCCTTACCTGTCTCTGCTGAACCTGAGAAGCACACCCATAGAGGATGTTGGAGCATCTCCAGCTCAACTGTTGATGGGTCGAAGGCTGAGAACTAGACTTCCGATTAAATCAGAGTTGTTGAAGCCTTGCATGGTAAATAACCCAGTACAGCAGTTGTTAGAAAGCAGACAAAAGAAGCAGAAGGAATATTTCGATCAAAGATCCAGACCTCTTCAGAAACTTCAGGTTGGCGACAATGTAAGAATATGGCAAGATGGCACATGGAATCCAGCTGAAGTTACTGGACTTTCTGAGCAGCCAAGATCGTATGTTGTCCAGACACCTGAGGGGAAGGTGTACAGAAGGAACCGAAAGTTTTTGATGAAATCAAAAGAACAAAGTGATACACCAAGGAAGGACGTGGAAAATCAAAATGTGACTCAACAAAATTCGTGTGAAGACACAGAGGAAAAACCTGAAATGGACACTCAAACATGGAAAAAAGATGTCAGTCCCACCAAGCTCTCAAGTCTGCCTGTGAAAACTGCAAGTGGACGAGTAGTCACAAAACCTAGAAGGCTTATTGAGGAGTAATTTTATTATTATTATTAATTTTTCCTTAAGTTTAGGCAAGGTCACAGTTGAAAGGACAGTGTTATGTTAAATTACAGCCTGCAAGATGTAAAAAAAAAAAAGAAGCTGTTGTGTTATGCAGTGATACACATTTGTTTTGTAATGTTGGGCTATATACGAGGTGACTGAAGTTATTTTACAGAATGTAAAAAAAAAAAAAAAAAAAAAAAAGGAGATGTCATGATATGTAAATGAGTCACCTATTGCCACCCTGCTAAATGTAATGTTGGGGTCACGGGGCGTGGTCAAGTTCAGATAAAAAAGGTGATGGCTGAAAACTACCAGAGGTCTCAGGTCTCTTCCATAAAGCACAACAAAACAAGGCGGCTGGTTCTGACGTTCATGTGCAAATGTGTGTAACGAAAGCTAGCGCTACTTATTTTCTGAGTTAAAATATTTAAAGTTTATAGTGTAACTATTGTTTGACGTATTTTATACTTAATCTTATACTTATGTATAATACTTAAAAATACCCCGATGAAAATGAACCATGCTTTTACTATAGTAAAAGTGTAGTAACCATGTTTCTTTTGATTGGACTGATAAAGTTAACATATGTACAGCCACAGTATTACTACAAATAAGTCAGACAGAAACATCAAAAGAAATACATTAAAAAAAGACACTTGCATGACACTGTACTAGAGCCTTTTTATTTATTGTTTTGTAGCCTGCAATGAGGCGCTCGTTATCTTCATCGGACCCTACAAGATAAACACGGTACTTTTTTGGCACAACATAAACCCATTAATATTACGAGACAATAAAATATAAGTTTAATTAGGGTTAAACATTTTAATTCTTACACTTAAAAACTGAGGGCGCATCTCCGTTGCTGCATCCGACTGCCAGGTTTACATCACCATCATCACCGCAAAGCTCCTCCCTCCCGCACGCAATGGGTTGTGGGCAATATTAGCCGTTAGAGTGTGCATTGATCTGCACTTCGAATTCTAACCGGAAATAGTAGACCATCCGGGTATCTTTGGATTACTCATTTCAACATGCTACGATTTGGGACGTACTAATTCTAGTTTCGCATACTATTTAGGACGGATAGTATGCGAATTGGGACTCAGGGTGGCACACACCTAGAAGCTGCCCTCTAGTGTCGGTGACGTGATTCAGCAATTTAGACAGCAGATTTTTTTTTCTGTGGAAATCACGAGTATTTCGCGCTCTGTTGCATGCGGAAAATGCGAGTTTCACAACATGTAACTACAGGGATTACACATTTATATTACACATTTACATTACACATTGAGACGGTTTTATCATAAGAACAGGGACTGTCATATTTTCTTAATTCATAAAACTGGTCTTCAATTACACATTATCTCTGAAACGGTTTACATAAAAACAGGTATTAAAACTTCTTGTTTTAATCACTAGAAACTGTGAGCACGACAGGCATCAAAACATCTATTTACTTAAGCTGTGAGCACAACAGGCATCAAAACAGCTGTGAGCATGAATTATCTGCTCATCTCCCATAAGCATTAATCAAAATAGCACTTTTATGATTTTATGCGTAGGTTTTTCAAAATTGGTTCGCGACGCCAATTTCTGACCAGGAGTTTATCGTTAACGTATTATCATAAGGCCTATTACGACTGAAACTGAGGCACTGCCCAGGTCAGATTTACGTCTTCGTCCTAAAGAGATCCTTCGTCTTCATTTAGTCGGTTTAAATCATATTACATGTACCCACTGCAAAGAGTTTCGCTTCGTCTTTACAGAGACACAATGTAATGTCATGAACTGCAGTTTTAGCTCTTAACAGTGATTAAAAATGCTTAGACATTTTTGAAACTGTTAATTTGAAGAGCTGAGCTGGCTTTGTGCCTAACGTCAGCTGAGTGAGTTCGCTTTATAGCGACTTACCTCACAATTCAAAACGCGCGTGTAACGTTACAATTATTAATACCAATAATACACATTCACTGAAACTGAATTTGTTCCACCAAATAACGTTTGAAACTGCCTAGCGTTCTTCCACCAAAAATGTAGCGTTTACGACTCGGGGTAAATGTGAATTAGCTCAAGAATATGGGGAATCTTGGGAATATTAATATTTATGACTCATGGTCATAATTCATAAGTCGCATGTACATTTATTTTATCAATTATCGAGATTACCTTGTTCTATAACTATCTGACCAACATTTAATTCGTCCAGCGAAACAAATGTAAAATCATTACAGTCAAGAAGAGGTATTCACAAACTTCGAGAGAGTTTATGTCCTGGCCACGGACATCAAACTTCCTGAGTTTATTAATTAAAACTACTCAAGTAGTCTATATTTCGAGCTTGTAGTTTAAGATCTTTTAAAGTTTCATTGACTTATAAGGTGGATTTCCAAACACAGAGGCAGTGAAAAGTATTTATGAATTTTAATAAATGCAAAACTAGAGATTATGAGCTACGAATATACACGTACGTAAAAATGCAAACAATAAACAAACAACATATAACCAAACAATAACATAAGTGATCAGAATGAAATGAAAGAAAGAAAGAAAGAAAAGAGAAGAGGAAGAAAGGGAACTTAATTCACAGTCCTAAGAGATAGACACCAGGAAAACCACTTTTATCAACTCAATATACTTGCAGTATTCTGTGCTCTTTCAGTGCGATGCTGTAAAAGAGGCGCGCGTGTCCGGCTGGTTTGCGTCTGGCTTCGTCTTCTGGGTCGTTTTGCAAGACGATGTAAAGGCTTACTTGAATTTAAGTTATCGCGAAAATTAGGTTCGTCTTCCGTGCGGAAGAGGCCAGAAATCTTGGTTTCTAAGGCAGCAGGCTTTTACATGGCGCGGGGGTTTGTGTCCCAGAGGCCACGGCGAGGCCTGTTCAGCTGGTTGCCATGGAGCTGCGCTACACGTGGATGAGGTCCGGGATGAGAGCGACCGGAGAAGAGAGGAAGTGGAATCAGCGGGGTCGAAGAAGGAAGAGAGAGAAGAGTGGGGGTCTCTTCCTTTTAACAGACAATCTGTTTACGCCTTGTTTTGTGACAGAGCGAATCAAACTTCTAATCTGTAGCGGGAAGACGTCTTCTTTGTGTGAAGAAAAACACGCCCCCTCTTACCATATGTCTTATGAGGGAAAGGTTTCATACTTCCTCTTAAGATTGTACATACAGAATAATACGTTTTACTGTAATCTAATACATATACACATTTCCGTGAGATCACTACGGTTAGAATGATACCAGACATGGTGTACGGACATGGGAATACAGATATGCATTTCTAATGTAGGATTCTGAGCATTTTAAGAGTCAATGGATTTCTATGATAGAACATAGAAAATCTCAATCTGCCATGGAAATTATACACACATAAAAATACATATGAAAAACATGGTTCTTGGATCGCCTGTGTGGAAGTGTATGGAATGTGGGCTTGCAGGAAAAGGATGAGCTGCAGCTTTGGAACCATAAAGGTTTATGACCAGGTTGAGGTCGTATTACAAGACACTATTGAGTGATTTTCTTTCAATGAACCTTCAGAAGTAAAGATTTTACTCTAGCAAGTCGCACCTCTATTATAAATTTGTAATGAATGGTAAAATGACATTTTACTATGTGGAAGTCCATATATGGAAATGTGCTTCAGTTGCATCTCGTGGTGGGTTTCTGGTTGAAAGTCCACGAGTGTGTGTGTGTGTGTGTGTGTGTGTGTGTGTGTGTGTGTGTGTGTCTTCTGGAATGTCCTGAGGCTGTAAAATCACAGTAAGTCAATACTGAACTAGGGGGGTTTTACAAAGGGGGTCTTAAAAACAGGGTCCTCTTTATGGCTCAAATGTCCCTCTGGGGAAATTATTAACCAGACGATGTGTTTTGACGTCACATGATTCCTTAATTTGAAAAGCAGATGCCATTGTTGCTACACAAAGCAGACTTCTTGTACTCTGTGATATCCTCTTCTGGTGCATCTCCAGGTGAGGATGGCCATTCAGCGGGAATCTTGAGGAGGAAAGACGGCCCTTGGCTCCAGCGGTTAGGCACAGCTAATTCTGCCAGGGTTTTCCCACGGGTAACATCATCTGCTGGGTTCTGCGCGGAGTCTACATAGCGCCAGGTACTCTCTCCTGTAAGCTCCTGGATCTCGGAGATACGAGTGCCCACAAAGACCTTAAAGCGATTGGGCCGCTGTCAAGGCACAACAGAGCTCGAGGCGGGGAATGGAATGCTGTCGCCGGGGTGCTACCCTGGACCTAGCTGCCAGGAATGCCAGGTGAACCCGTCCCTGGGTATCCTCTGTTCTCAGATAAGAGACGGATCCATAGGCCCTTTCCGAGGCGTCACTGAACACGTGGATTTGCCTGGAAGCAACCATCTGACCGGTTAGAGCGGGAGTATAGTGTCGGGGTAATGAGATGTGTGACAGCAGGTGTAACTCTGATTCCCACTCCTTCCATGCCTTCTGCAGATCTTGAGGAATAAGTGGGTCATCCCAGTTGCGTGGCTTGTCCCACATGCTCTGGACGATCATCTTGGCGCGAGTCGTGTAAGGTGCAATGAAGCCCAAGGGATCATATTGTCGGGCGAGCACCTTGTAAACATTCCTCATTGTGAGTGCTCCATACTCTAGAGGTCGGCTCTTGTAACCCAAGGTATCTGTCTCCCAGTGCCAGCTAAGTCCGAGGGCTGGTTCCGAAAGTCCAGGTTCATCGTGTGAAAGCCATCGCTCCATGCTGTCGGACCTCGCCTCTGCAGGTAGGTGCCTGAGGACATCAGGTATGTTGCAGGCCCACTGCCTAATCTCAAACCCTCCGGATGCTAGCACTTCCCTGAGCCGGTCCACCAGCTCCTTAGCTTCCTCTGCTGTTTGCACACTCTGAAGACAGTTGTCCACGTAGAAACAGTGCTCCACCGAATGCCTGACTCCTTCTCCTGGACCCCCATGATCTCTTGCATGCTTCTGGAGAGCAAAAGTGGGGCAACACGGTGAACAGGCAGTGCCAAAGGGTAAGACCTGCCACTCGAAAACATCAGGGGGGTTTTCACGCTTCATGTCCCTCCAGATAAACCTGAGGAGCGACCGATCTTCTGGTAAGAGCTGAACCTGGTGGAACATGCCTCTGATGTCACCACTGACTGCTACGGCATGTTCTCTGAAGCGTAGTAGAACGCCCAGAAGAGAGGCTCCCAATGTTGGTCCAGGAAGGAGGATATCATTGAGGCTTCGACCTCGGAATTGGAAGGAGCAATTAAAGACCAAACGACTCTTTCCGTTATGGCACACTAAATGGTGGGGTATATACCATGACTCATCTGTGGTTGAGACTTCACTGAGGTCGATCTTCTTGACTGCTCCCGTCTCCACCAACTTGTGGATCGCAGCACAGTACTCATCGGCTCGTAGGGGGTCCCGGGCCAAGCGTCTCTGCAGACTTCTGAGGCTGGGTAGGACGGCTTCCTTGGGAGCTTGGAGAGGGGGAATGTCTCGCTTCCGTAGTAAAGGTGTGGCATATCTGTGGATGCCTGCGACCTGTACTCGCCTCGTCTTAGCCTCTAGGAGCTCCACTGCTTCCTTATCCTGCTTTGACCTCATTGCCAGTTTACTACTCTGGTATGGCAAGGTGTCCATCTTCCACAGCTTCTCCATATTCTGCATCAGCTCCGTCGTCTGGGGTTAGACACCAGTGAAGAGACACTGCTGGCTACTTGGTGCCCACTGTGTAAGGTGTGCAGGTCCTTGAAGGGTCCATCCCAGTCTTGTGCGAATGGCTGCTGGACCTCCAGGAGGGCCCATTCTCACCGGCTCAACAGGGGTAAGTAGATGGGGGTAGTCCGCACCAATTAACACGAGCGGCTTGACGTGATCGAATGTCTCGAGGGGAAGATCTGCCAGGTGCTTGTACTTCCTCTTCAAGCTGGCGATGGGGTAGGAGTGGTCTGCTAAACCCAAGCGTTGAGAAGTGAAGGCCTCCACTATCCGAAATGTTCTCTTTGGATTGGCGGAGGAGGAGATCTTGAACGAGACAGCAGCTCCCTTCAGAGTTTGGACTTCCTGCCTAATCGTGCGGAGAGCAAGGTCCTCAGGCTTCTTCTGTAAGCCCAATTTATCAACTGCCTCGGGGAGGAGCATTGTGCGCTCAGAACCATCGTCTAGAACTGTGTAAGTGTCTAGTGTCCTGTCCCTGTTGCGCAGGATAACTCTGACGACTTTCAGCAGAACACGTGAGTGGGGCGATGGTCTGTCTAAGTAGAGAACCTCTGTACTAGTGCTAACCAGACAACTTTCAGCCTTTGGCGGCTCAGCTTTGGGGCGTGCATTGGCGTCATGCAATACTCTCAGATGCTTTCCTTGACATACCTCGCAGAGTTTCTTGAGGTCACATTGCGCTGCCTGATGTGCTCTCCCGCATCTCCAACATCTCTTATTAACCCTGATCCACTCTATGACCTCCTATTTGGCGAGTCTCTGAATAGCTGGACACTTATTCAAGAAGTGCTCTGTGCCCTCACAGTATGGACAATAGGGTTTTGATTTGCTCTTCCATTTTGGCACAGATAAGCTCTGACTCTCTTGTCTCAAACCTCGGTTCGACTGATAGCTCTCTGCTCCGTGAAGCACTGTAGCTGCTGGCTTGCTGCGTCGCTTTTCGACTCGGTAGCCTGGCGGCCCCTGGGTACGGATGTCTGAAGGGTTATCGTAACCTTGGCACCACGACTCGTACCGAAGCCATTCTGCCAGGTCGAGCAGTGTGTGAGTGTGTCCGGGACGATAGAACATCTGACGCCTGAAGTTTGCTCTCATCTCCATTGGAAGCTTGGTGAGGAGTCGGGCCACATGTGAGCCACATCTAAGCTCCACTTCTCCATCTGGGCCCAGTATCTGTAACATACCCACAAGTGACTGTACATGCAGGGAGAACCTCTCAAAAGCAGATACATCTCCTCTTCTGATCTCAGGTGAATCCATCACTGCAGCGATCCTCTGCAAAGCCACATGGTGCGGCTGACCGAACTTCTCTGTCAAGGCTGCCATGGTGTCAGTGTATGGCCTAGGCGAGTTAATAAAGGAGTCGGCAATGAGACAGGCCTCTTAAATTTTTACGTGATCCACCAGAATCTGGTACTTGAAAAGCTCGGTAGCGTCGGTAGGTAACAGGTTTGTTAGGGCTAGTTTAAGCCGAGAGAACTCCATCGGGTCCTTATGGACGAAGAAAGGAATTCTTGGTGCTGGCCCCCGGTACTCTCCTCCTCCCAAAGTTGCCGATACTGGCGAGAACTGCCTGCCTCGAGTTGGATGAGGTTGGCTTGTATCAGGCCTGGCTGGGTACTGCCTTGAGGATCCTGCATCCGGGCGATACATACTGGGCTGCGGACGTGAGATGGGCATGTAAGGTTCTGGCCCTGGGGTGTAGGAACGGACATTGTGCTGATCAGGACCTCGTCTAGGCTGAGGGGTGTTTAAGCTACGAGGGGTAGAATGTGGCCGAGTATGGGCTGTGACGCTGGAAGTCACACTGTCCCTCATTAGCTGTAACTCGCTCATCATTCGGTCTATGGCGGTGACCATACGTTGCTCCTCGGCAACCGCAGACGGTGGAGGGTATTCAAACGAAGGCCATGGTGGAGGTGGCAGTCCCTCATCATACTCCTCTTCCGCTAACGCTAATGAGTCACCTGGTAATGGATGAGGTGGCACTGGCCATTGCTCTGAGGACGGATCTGGCTGCGCTGCTCCTACCACTCTGGCTGAGGCTGTTAACTCACACGTATCTCTTCTATCTTCATGAGGTGAGGCTAAACTGTACTGCCTGCTCTCTCAATGTAGCATGCTCTGCCCTGCTCCCTCTTCACTGTAGGGTGGATGGGTATGTTGCCATCCTAAGCTGGTGTCATGAAAGCTCTCCTCAGAGCTGGAGGTGAAATCATCCTGTACATCGGGTTGCATACTCCACTTCACATGAGGCTGTGAACTCCACTCATCCTCTTTAGGCGTGTGTGGTACAGGGCTGACATGTGGTGGGCCACGTATCTTCGGTCGCACTGCACTGACATCATAATCCTTCAAATATGATGGCGGTCTTATTTGACGTTTGGGCCGAGTGACCCATGGTGCTTCATCACTCTGCTGCATACTCCCAGCACCGCTGCTATTCGGCTCGAAGTGCCACAAATGTAACGAAGGCTACTCTTAAAGATGATAAGGGCTGATTTTGATTGCAGTGAACCAGGTGTGTCGGTCAGAACACCTCAGAGAGAAGCATCAATTTGAACTGATTTTATTTTCACTGGTATGAAATATTAACAGGAGAGGGAGTCAGCCTTTACATGAGCATTAACAAGCAGGAGTTTGAGCTAAACAGTGCAGTGGACTGTGGAGGGCTTCCTTGACGGCCTGCAGAGAGAATGGATCCTAGCTTTGCTTGACCCTGAAGATGATGGCCGATAACATATGATTGAAAGGGACAATGACCCCGATGCGTGAGCAGGTTGAGCACATTTAGTGGAGACTTAGATTTAGTAGGTGCACAGTCAGTGAGTCCTGCTTTAATTGACTGGCTCATAAGTGGGCTGAATACTCATTAACAGACGTAGACGTGTTTGGCATGCTCGTAGTTGAGATGTAGATGTACAGTATTAAGAGTGTGTGGTTTCTCTGCAACACACAAAGAGCAATACTCAAATAACAGCAACATCAGTACAAATAATCATCATTCACATAGCTACTGACTATAGGCTGCTCCCTTCAGACAATGATAATGATCCATAAACACCTGATATAACATTTCCATCACATTTACTTTCACTATTTATCTACATTATTTACTAAAACATTATTAACATTATAATTCTGAACTTTGAAGATCCACACATAAGTTATAATAGCTGGCACGGATTAGTTAACATTGCCATGTAACATTATACAGCCGATCACTGCCTCATTACAGATAACGAGCATCAATCAACATTGAAGGAGTAAAGTACTCACTCGTTATAGGACGCACACAAACACAAGAAACATCTAATCAGAGTAACGCACGTCTTCATGCGTTCCTGAATGCGGCAAACTGATTTCGGACAGCTGCTGAGGTAATCTGCTGTTCGCGCCGTACTGAATGAACAGTGTCTCTTCCGGTTGCTCGCGCCACAGACTTTCATAATAACAGTCTCACTAGAGTAGCGCAATAGTGCTCTGACATTATCATAAGTGGCCTTTTGCACAGAGACCGTATTGTTTCGAGCTTGAAATACATATTTAAATTCATCGTAATTATGAATGATTATCTCTTGCTCCTCCGCGGAAAAATATATCGCTCTCGCTCTACCCGCGATTGGTTGTTCAGTGTCGACGTCACTCTTTTATGTGCACGCGCGTGGAGTAATCATAGCTTGAGGATCAAAGCCTGAGTTGACAGAGAAAGTTGATGAGCTGCATCATGGTACTAATAAAGCCTGATTGCATCGGTTTGGTTTTGTCAACTCAAAACTAATCCTGTAACAGCGAGTTTGTTCATCTACCTTCATGGTACAGGCCCCAGGGGCCTGTACCATGAAGCTGGATTAGGTGGCTAGCCAGCTATGTTTCAGCTTAGTTTCCGCCAACCCTGGGTTTTAGGTACTATGAAAGTAGCTCGGCTTTAATCGGTGTTCGTTGCCATGGTATCTTACGCTGCACGGCTAACCTGCTCCGGGGCAGGTTATGTTCTGGATTCAAGATCCCAGACTGAAGTTTGACCAATCAGCTGAGAGCAAAGAAACATATAGGTGACATAACTTATTCCAGGTGTCTGTTGCAATGACTTCACCTTTTCTTCCAAATCCGGTGGACATCTCAGCGCAAATTGTTTGACGAGCACTTCGTAGAGAACGAGTTTTTAGCTAGACAAAATCCCCTTGCCTTAACTGAGTTAGGCTACTTGTATGAAAGATACAGGTTTTCCGCGGAAGGAATTTCTTATCTTTGTGAACTTCTTGAGCCGCACATAAAGAATTTAACACGTCGAATTCATGCACTTACTGTATCGCAAATGGTATTGCGTTGCGTTTTTTTTTTTTTTTTTTGCAAGTGGTAGTGCTACATTCTTGCACGGTGGGTGACGCACAGAAGCTATAGGGGAAAACACGGTTTGTCAAACCATTCGTAAGGTGATCCTCGCTCTGCAGGAGTACATGAAAAGTTTCATTAGTGATCCACGGACATTTATCGACCATGTCCATAAGTGGGCTTTTATAAAATTGCCAGTATTGATAGGGTGACATCACATGAACACTTTTTTAAGCAAATTTCACAAGTGTACTATACAATATAATACATTTTAAGAATTATTTTGAATCTTTTTTTTATTATTCTTCTGTTAATCTTATGATAGGATTCCCAAGTCATTGCAACATGTATGCAGTCTATTGCTCCAATCTCCACTGCTCTAGGAGAACATGAGGCAGATTATGTTAATAGGAAGTCCTATCACAGCCATAATGTTCAGGTAGAGATGATGTGAATATGTGAGATGATTATTTTCTGTGAGATGAATCTTTAAATTAATAGTAACATTAACAGATATAACAATGATCTACTAAACATTTCATCTGCAGACGACTTGTGGTCATGAACATATGATCAAGTTTGGATGCCAAATGGCCTGGCTCCAGTGCTTGTCTCACGAATGTTCCATGATTCTGTGTTGTGTCAGCACTTTGAGGAAAGCAAATTAAATTTGGTACAATACAAAACACTGTTAATTTGAACGGAGCTAGAAAAACCTACACAATAACCCCCTATCATGACCCTCAGACAGGGCCTCAGCACCGCTTCAGTGTGGCCTTCAGTAAAACCAGAGTAAAGATAGAGATGACCTTTGGCCTCCTAAAGGCACATTTCAACTGTGTTCGGCACTTAAGAGTCACCAGAGCGGGCATCACAGATACTGGCTGCATGTGCCATTCTGCACAATATATTAGCCACCAGTAGAACGGAGCGAGAAACACCACAAAACCAGCTTCTCCCCGATGAAACTGACCCGATCACACTTGACCACCCAGCTGGTGCAGATGTAGATGCAATCACCATACAATATTACACTTAATAAAAGCACATTGAAACTGCAGATATGTCTCAAACTGTTTTATTGGTTTTGTGGGATGGGAGGGAGAAAGAGAGCAAGAGAAAGTTGCATTAATAAATATTCATACTAAAGTGTTACTTGGTTAAATAAGTTCTAATATATATATATATATATATATATATATATATATATATATATATATATATATATATACACACAACTATATACACAACTATATACACAACTATATACATACTGAGATCAGTTTTATTCAGCTGTTTGATTTCTTCTGAAGCCCATTGAGGTAGAGGCCTCAGTTTCTGGGGCAGGTTGTGGAAAATCCTACAATAAAAGAGATGTGTAAGGGCCAGTCCCTTTTTTATGCCACACATTCAAATGTTTGCCACAATAAAAAGCCCAGTGCATTCACATCAGCAACTGTCTGAGAACACACAGACAGAGTGTCTTCATTTCCTCCACCCTAATAAATAAGAATAGGCCAATGTAAAGCATAAAGCAGGTTATGTTTGGTGTTCTGTCTGCTGCATACTGACCTCTGTGTGGGAGACTGTGTGCTGGCTTCAACAGGGACACTGTATTTCCCTCTACTGCAGAACATACAGTCAGCCATATTTACAACTTAAAAAAAGTAGTAATGTATTGCACACGTACCCAGTGTTACTTGCTTAGAGGAGCCAGCACCAGGGTCAGATTGTACAGCACCTGTAATCCCAAACATAATCGGCCGTCCCTTATTGCCTACTCAGAGCCAACTCCTCCGCCACAGTGTATTCTGGTTTTCTGAATTTAATTATTTATTTCTGTTTTCTGCAAACAAGTGTTTGTGATAAAATGTTCACAAAAGTAATAAAAGGTTGTGGTAAATACTCACCACTTTGAATTATATTTTTATATTTTGTCTTTATCTGCTGCCAAGAACATTTGGAGTTGGGGTTGCATCTAAAAATCAATGAATATTAATTTTTCTTAGTACCGGTACATGCACATTTTTATATATTATAAAAATAGGCTATAGGCTATATTACACGTAGGCTATAGGCTACACATACATACATAATTTTACATAAATATAGAACGTATTTGTTTAACTTACACATTAACAATAAGCAATCTTTCTCCAACAGTCTTCTCTTGCTTTGGCCGCAGAAACCGTATTGTTTCGAGCTTGAAATACATATTTAAATTCATCGTAATTATGAATGATTATCTCTTGCTCCTCCGCGGAAAAATCGCGATCCGCGATTGGTTGTTAAGTGTCGACGTCACTCGTTAATGTGCACGCGCGTGTGGAGTAATCATAGCTTGAGGATCAAAGCCTGAGTTGACAGAGAAAGTTGATGAGCTGCATCATGGTACCAATAAAGCCTGATTGCATCGGTTTGGTTTTGTCAACTCAAAACTTATCTTGTAACCCCGAGTTTGTTCAGCTACCTTCATGGTACAGGCCCCAGGGAACATTCTGATGTTGTCAGTGAAGTTCTGAACAGGAACCTGTCACAGTGTCTGGTTTGGGTTTCCCTGGGTAACCACTAGAGGTCCTCTTCCACGGTGTCATTCTCTCATTTAACTACATTTCCCATCATCCTGTTCTGTCACTCATTGATCATTACACACAGCTGTTTCCCGTCACCTTGTTTGCATCTGTGTATATATACCCTGTCTGTTTCAGTGTTTGTCATGGAGTCCTTGTTTGATGTCCGCGCACTTCCATGTTTTCATGCCTGTATTGTTTTGTGTTTTCTGGACTGCCTTTGTTGGATTTTGACCTTTTGCCTGACTTGGATTACGATTACGGATTACCCTAATAAATTGCTATTGGATCTTACCTAGCTGTTTGTGTGCGTTCCGTGACAGAACCAATCTTTGGAGAAGTTCATTTATTAACAAAGGTGGACGAAAACATTGTTTTGACTTTTTAAAGATTATTTTGATTTTTTACTTTGAGTAGACAGTCAGACACTGATAATAAAAAGTAATGTTTCTTGAGCATCAAAGATACTTCTTTCAAAAACATTTAAAAGACACTTAAATATATATTTTGGCCTCCAGTGTACATGAATCCAACAAATTTTTGGAAATAAGTGAAACTATTTTGAAGGTGGGGTTATGTGTCATGTATTGTGAAAAGAACTGTGTTTTGCCCTGTGTTGGACATTTCCTTTTTGACTGCTTAATGTTTTTATATTCTGCAGTTTTATTAATGTAATGGTTGATATTTCATTATAATAATTGTATAAGCTAAACAACCAATGACTCTACAATCATTTTGTCAAATGCTATTGCTAACGTTTTGTTTAGAATTTTATATATGTTTTTAACAATGTGTGCAGTGAAGGACAGCACATAATGTGTTAATTTAACACGTTTACACATATTTGTGCTAACCTTTCTGACATATTTACTTTGTTAAAATCATTAACACAATGAATGAGTTAAATTTAACACAAAACCCTAAACTCACCCATTAATGTGTAACACATCATTCTCAGCATTGGCAGACTGTTTATTTTGTGATGTATATGAAATGTTTTAAATAAATAAAAATGTATTTTGTAATAATTTTGTCTAATTGATTTGAATGTCAGTAGTACTTATGTAGGATACAAATAAAATTAATTCTATATCAAAATTATGAAATCTAATTTATATTTAGTACAAATAAAAATAATAACAGTAGTGTACCGATTAGCTTGTTTTTTACAGTAATGCACTGTATACTGAAATACGGTTAGGTACTGTCAATCTTAATTACAGTAACTTACTGGCAACAGTGTTGCCAGTAAGTTACTGTAAAAAAAACCTTAAAGTCTAACAGTGCAATGTATTCCTATTTAACACAGATGTTCTTATTACAGAAACTATAAGCAAAATATAAGTATAAATATAACATCATCACATAGCCTTCACCATACCTAGAGATTGGCATGGTTTTATTTCAGTTAGCCTAATAGCTGGTTTGATTTGCATTGAGAGATGATCTTATGGAAAGTACCCCATGCCAATCTCTAGGTATGGTGAAGGCTATGTGATGATGTGGGGCTATTTTAATTCCAAAGGCCAAGGGAACTTTATCAGGATGCATAGTATCCTAAAAAAAAATTTTTTTTAAATACTTAAAAATAAAAATCTGCCTGCCTCTATGGGAATTTAACATAGGGGTGTCCAAACTTATGCACCCTGTATTTTAAGGAAGAACATGTATTTATTTACGATACATTATTCATTCACAAAGAAAATTGGTGTCCTTAAAGGTTGGATTTTTCCTAATTTTTTAAATTAAGGCATTAAGTTAAATTTCCAAAAGATGATTTTTTTATTCCTCTTTTTAGTCAACTTTAGCATGGGTGTCTAAACTTATGCATAGCACTGTATATATATATATATGTGTGTTGGAATATTTCACCAGCTCAGCCTTTTCACCGTTTGCATCACTCCGCTTGTGTGTTTGCGCAACTTGCATCATTAAGCCATTGAACTTTAATTGAACTGATTAGTCCAAAAACATTGATTAACTCAAGAAAGAAACAAGTTGCTGAAACCAATCTTTAATAATATATAAATTGCTCATTTGCATCTGGACACAAAAAGATTGCACTGGTGTTTGATGGAAATGTAACATCTGTGCAAAATAATCCTTGAAAGATTTCTCATTTAAGGCCATTCCTGTTTGGAATATGTGATTGTGTATTGTCAACAATAAGCAGAAACATTCTGCCTTTCCATTTTATAGTGTGTATCATTCATTTCAACATTTATCCTTTATATAGTCTCTGTATGTGGTGTTAGATGTCACAGAAAATTCCCATGATGCAATGGGAATCACAGTTATTTACTGTAAAGAGAAATAGCAGTATAATACTGGGGGATTTAAAGTAAATAACTGTAGAAATTACAGAAAAGTCTAACAGCGTGGATATTTTTCTTAGAACGCATCGCATCGGAGGGGGATGCTGAAGTAAATCTTGTGTTTACAAGCCCAGCTTGGTCCTTCTCCAGTGTCTCCTCTTGGAATTGTATCTGCAAAAAGATTTGCAAATGTAAAGCATCACACAGGATTGCAGCCATTACACTAGAATCCTAAGGTTTTTCTTGTAAACTGCACTGCTCTAAAACTAAGAATTGTGTGGCTCAGAAAAAAAACGAATAAGACTTTTTAAAGTATAAAGAGTAGCAAACTTAACGAACCAAGCAAATGTAAGTTTAAATGGTCACAAAATTAAAGTCACTACCTGTATCACTTGTTAACATTATAGCAGCAACAAAAGTACTGATAACAAGTGAGCCAAAGTTGCTTGATATGCATATACATTTCTAATGAGGACATTAATCTTTCTTTTTTTTTTATAATCCTATGAAATGTCTCCACAACAAAGCATTCACACGTCATATGGGAGATGACAGTATCATGACTCTACTACAGATGATGCTCTCAGCACAACCCGGTATGCTCAGCAGGATAATGGCAGTACTCCACATAATTGAGCACTGTAATTGCGTCCTGCTTTCGTTTGGCGACTATAAACTACAGGACAAGAAAACTAAAGGGCTACTAGCACTTTTGAGACTGTAGTTGCGGGTGTAGTTTAACAGCGGCAAATAAATCCTAGCACAACCATGTCAACATACCGGATCTTGTTGCCAGTTTTCATCCTTATCCACTGTGGAATCGGCCTGTTCTGCTTCTGCTTCTTGGCGAGGAAGCGTTTGATTCTGAAGGTCTTGTGTGACGCCTTAAATACAAATGTGAAGCACACATGGTTAGGCAGTCTGCGATGGCTTAAAGGGTAAGTTCGGTATTTTACACTTAAAGCCCTGTTTACAGATCGTTTCTGATGAAATAGAACGGTTAAGATTAAAATTTGGACAAATGCTGCTGTCCCGAGAATTTTAGGTTTCTTTTGCTTTCCCCCCCACCAGTAGACTGGGTGTATAGGTGCACTCGAACTTCCTAAAACGCATTAAACTTTCGTTTACAAAGAGATGAAACTCACTGAGTGGTCAGGGGTGTTCACTGATATGCTCATACAAAAATCGCTGCAAAAGATGCTTTCCAACAGGTTTTATCGTAGTTTTTGTCCAACTCCATTGACTTGTATTGGACGAGCTGTGTGAGGTACGGTATTACTCCGCCGCTTCTTCTTCTGCTTCTTCTGTGTATTCAATCAAATGCCAGCGGTTTGCTTGCAATTGGCAAATTGGCAATTGGCATTATCACCACCAACTGGGCTGGAGTGTCTATTATTCAAGCTCTCAACGGAAGAATCTACGGGTGTGAGACGTTTGGAAAAATAGATCCACAGTTTTACATTGAATGGTAAAACACCTGTTGGAAAGCATCTTTTGCTGCGATTTTTGTATGAGCATATCAGTGAACACCCCTGACCACTCGGTGAGTTTCACGTCTTTGTAAACGAAAGTTTAATGCGTTTTAGGAAGGATATGTTCGAGTGCACCTATACACCCATTCTGGAGGTGGGGGGGAAAGCAAAAGAAACCTAAAATTCTCAGGACAGCAGCATGTGTCAAAATTTTTATCTTAACCGTTCTATTTCATCAGAAACGATCTGTAAACAGGGCTTTAAGTGTAAAATACCGAACTTACCCTTTAAGTTAGTTATCCCACAAAACATCGGCGGTGAGATATTTCATTATTGATCGAACAGTAATCTGTTTAATATTAAACACCAACTTTCACAGAAAAATGAAGCAATGTGCAGGAAAACAATAACTTGTAGGACGATGTTTTATGATTCTCACTTACCATTTCAGTGACCGCTATCCGTTCACCACTATTTAATACCGCTGTGGGAGAAGCAGCACTGCTCTCAGAAGAACCAAAAGATTCAGACTAGACTCAGAAGTCGGCTAATTAAAAATTCCAATATAAACAGGATACAGGGGATTTCCAGCATGGGCTCAGCCCAGACCATTTTATGTAAATACAGGGATCACTCGAAGAGTTTTTTTTATTACAGTAACAATTTACTTTAAGTCAAAAAACAACTTTAACATTATGCTAGGGTTGGTCCATATACCATTTTTTTGTGCTTCGAAGCTTCGGTAGTAATGAACATCGAATATTCGAAGCTTCGGAGAGAGGGTGCTGAACATATTCTTCTCTCTAATAAAGGCAGTATTCTCTGTGTCTGTCTGTCTGTCTGTCCATTTGCATTTGGCTTAAACTGAGAGAGAGATTGATCCGTTGCATCGAATCTCTCTGAGCAGATAATTCTTTTATAATAATTTATATAATTATTATAATTGTCCATGGATGAAAAGGGGAAGAAAAGAAAAGGTGGAGCTGAAAAGTTGTGTGTTAAAAAAAGCATTAGAGGTAGATGCTGTGAAATGCTTCAAATTAATACATTTGGCGCGCAGTAGCAGTTCAGCAGGCTCTGACGGCTCTAGCTCCCCCTGACTAGCTGATATTCTGTCTTGATAGGTTTAATAATGTTGTGTGTCTTAATGTTCTTCTGTTTGTTTCCCTTTGTTTTACAAATATGACCTAATATATGTTGTTACTTAAAATAAATGTTTAAATAGCATTTATTTTTGTATTGTGTTATATTTTTTATGCTATAAGTGGTGTTAAAAATTATTCTGCACATTAATGTGCCAATGTGTTATGATGTGGGATGTGTTGGGCTGCTGTGGGTCAGAAAGTCCAGGGCCACTTTTTGGTCCCAGTCCGCCCCTGAATAGCGTTGTGAAATGGGTAAGAAGGAACTGTATATAAAATAGTGGTGGGAGTTCGGAAAGGTTGAAGGCTTGAAGCAAATTACAAGGACATGATTCACAGACTTCCTAGCACAGGATGCGCTGTGAGAGACGTGCGCTTGTTTTGACGTCACACTTAAAGTGTGCTGCTGTTACACTTGAAGTGTGCTGTTTCGCCCATCGGTATTTTCCTTACAAATACTCTACGAAGTCATCATTTATGTGGTTCTATTTTTATTTAGATCTTACCAAAAAAGTACAGGACAAAACAATCAAATAACCACTAGCGTTACATATAAATTTAGTTGTTTATGTCTATTTTTTATTTGTTTCTCAGTTGTTTAGATGGATAACTGTGCAGACTCCTGCCTCTATCTGCCTCCAAGTAAAGTGTCAAATGCAACAGGACTCATTTCTGCAGTAACTCACAGGAAATGGGCCATAGCTGGTGTGGCAGTGTTGCCACTACTAAACATCTGTCACATCCTGTCACATATTACACAAAAAGCTGCCCTATACTGATCAATATCTTTTTATGGGGACAGTTGTCTGAATGACATCCAGGACTCTGCGCAAACAGTCCCATGTGTGCATCTCTAAATGCATCCAGCAGCCCGTATCTGTGAGGAAATGCTCTGTCCATGGCCAAAAACAAGATAACAATAAAAGAAAAAACTTAAAATGAAAAACACAGCATAAGAAAGTGCTGATCCGAAAACATGCAGTGGACATATTTAAAATATGAATCAGACTCCTGGAATTTGGTCGAGAGTCTTCTCTCCTCTCACGGTCACAGGCGCAACTCCGTGAAGTTCGCAACCCATAAAATTAAATAATCCCCAAAACTATGTCATTCGTTTGTGCTGAATTGTGCCGAGAAAACGAAAGCTTGTTCTGGTTTGGTGTTTGATTTTTATTTAATTTTTTTGGTTGGGTGGCGTCACTCCACGCCATGTCGTTCAAATTGTTCCAAATAGGCACCGTTCATTTGCTCGGTTTGTGCTGTTAAACAAACACTGTATCTATTTTCCTTCCTCAGATATAACAAATATAATTCGGTAGCTATGACGTCACTTAGAGTTACACTGAGCGTCCAGGCATCGCCGTTGCCCCTTTCAACACTATAGTAAATAGGTTGAGACTGTTAAGCTTTTCATCAGACACAGGGTACATTGAGGTCATCTGATGGTGAAAATTATGACTAGCACCAAACTGCTACAGCAGGAGTTTCACAGCTGGCTCTGAAAAACATTCTTCATCACAATTTATATATTTGTTTGTTTGTTTGTTTTAAATAAGTAAATGTTCAAATGCTTAAACACTACAACATTTTTGAAATAAATAATAGGCCTACTAAAAAAATTTAAATCGAAATACGTAAATAAAAGTAGGCAAATCAAGCCAGTTTGACACAAGCTTCAGAGCATCAGCGTCTAATGTAACATTATTAATGTCACTGCTGTCACATCACAGTAAGCTTATGTCAGAAATGGAAAATAGATTAAATGTTTTCAATGAACGGACGATAGGCCTAAAAACCAGCGGTAAACTAACAAGTTCTTTTGGCTACAAAATATGTTCACTGTAAAAAAAAAAGTGTAATTTTACAGGTAATTGTCTGTATTTTTTTACAGAATTTTACCGTTTTGTCATTATACAGCAAATATCTGTAAAATAAAAGGCATTTTCTGTAATTTAAAGGTCCACTGTTAAATTTACAGGTAATTGCTTGTATTTTGGTTTTACATCACTTTTACTTTTTTTAAAAGGAACTTGTTTGTATTTTTACAGAGTTATGTGTAATTTTACAGAAATTATAAGTAATATTTTACAGATTTTTTCTGTGAAATTAGAAAACAAAGAAAAGAAGGTATAACTGCGGAAATCTGCATCTATTCAATATGTTTGCCTTACAGATTATTAAGCATGTGGGGGTTTACTCCCGCCCACAACGGTTAACGTTAGCTGATCAGTCGAGTTTGGGCAACGGGAGATTTGAATTCAGTTTACCGGTACTCTCGTGAAGTGGATTGTGAGATCAACAGTGGTTCAAAGCAATCGTATTCGTCAAGAGCAGCCGGGAGCAGGAGCTCTGTTGTCAGTCAGTCCGTTTGAATTCTATGGAAATAACGCCCTTTTCTGTGAGCCTTGTTCGTCACGGCGGACATCATGCCAACCGATCACCGGCTGAGGTAAGAGTCTCATTATACTAAGTAAGTTAACATGTGAACGATATTTTATATTACATTTGTGTTACGTTTACAGTTTTCAAGCTAACGTTAGCATTCTTAAATTATGTTCAGTCATAACTGGCGAGAGCTGGAGGGCAAAACACTGAAAATGTAGCATGCGTCTTTACATTTTCCATCTGTTTTAAGAAAGATCAGCTGAACCCACATCTCAAAAGACCTAAAACAAGCTTTCGTAGACTTGTTATACATATCAAATTCTGTTTAATTGTGTATAAAATCTTCCTTAATACGCGATAGTAGCCCAGCTGGCATTTTAACGTAGAGTCAGCGTTGAATCAACGTCAGGTGTCAGTGTTGGATAACCGTTGGATTTTGTTTAGATTTTGCAAATCTAATCAACGTTGAAATAGCAACGTCATTCCAACGTCAATCTAATCAACGTTGAAATAGCAACGTCATTCCAACTTCAATCTAATCAACGTTGAAATAGCAACGTCATTCCAACGTCAATCTAATCAACGTTGAAATAGCAACGTCATTCCAACTTCAATCTAATCAACGTTGAAATAGCAACGTCATTCCAACGTCAATCTAATCAACGTTGAAATAGCAACGTCATTCCAACGTCAATCTAATCAACGTTGAAATAGCAACGTCATTCCAACGTCAATCTAATCAACGTTGAAATAGCAACGTCATTCCAACGTCAATCTAATCAACGTTGAAATAGCAATGTCATTCCAACGTCACGTTTCTCAACATAGGTGAATTCGCCAACGTTGAATCAATATTGATTTTAGTTTAGATTTTGAAAATCTAATCAACGTTGAAATAGCAATGTCATTCCAACGTCAATCTAATCAACGTTGAACAGTCAGCTAGGAAGAAGCCAATTGGTCAAAGCAAGACCAGGAAGAAGTTTAATAAAGACATTTCACTGACGTAAGAAACATGCTTTATTGCATGGCTGCAAGTGTGCCAACATTTCACACAACATCATTTTACACGTGTCGAACTTTAACCTTCAGAAAAACGGCCCAAACATTGGGCAACATTGAACACGGCTGGTTAAATCTTCCAACTTTTGCAAGTGGAAGTATCAACTTTTGTGGAATTGCCAATGTTTCAAGTATATAAATTAGTAATGATCAATGTGCAAGGTCATTGATAATCATGTGCTTGGGCAAGCAACAAAAGGCAGTTGGTAGTAACCAGTGCTGCCGGTAGAGAAGTTAGTCTAGAGCCCAGAATGGAGTTCTGTATATAATATTTGAGCATGCTCTGTAGAGTCCTCCAACTAAAATGATTTCTTCATTTCTTATGAATTATTATGACCGCCACTAGCGTAGCTAGCGAAAGCGGTCATATAGGGATTGTCAAAGTTTTTTTTTTTTTTTTTTTCGTCACCTTACTGAATTTTTCGTCAACGATACCAGGGACACCGAAGCACCGGGGAACATGAAATTTGGTGGGCATGTAGCCCCACTAGACTTCTAAGGAAAAATTTCGTTTGGTCCCCGGGGGCCACTCCCCCCCCGCGCTGGGCCCCCCCCCAAACCCCAAAAAATGCAGTTTTTCCTAAATAACTACCTGAACCGTGGCACCGAGGATGAAGAAATTTTTATGGTATGTTGGTCTACTAGACTTTTACGGAAAAATTTCGTTTGGTCCCCGGGGGCCACTTCCCCCCCCCGCGCTGGGGCCCCCGTAAATTTTTCGTCAACGATACCAGGGACACCGAAACACCGGGGAACATGAAATTTGGTGGGCATGTAGCCCCACTAGACTTGTACGGAAAAATTTCGTTTGGTCCCCGGGGGCCACTCCCCCCCCCCCCGCGCTGGGCCCCCCTTAACCCCAAAAAAATGCAGTTTTTCCTAAATAACTACCTGAACCGTGGCACCGAGGATGAAGAAATTTTTATGGTATGTTGGTCTACTAGACTTTTATGGAAAAATTTCGTTTGGTCCCCGGGGGCCACTTTCCCCCCCCCTGCGCTGGGGCCCCCGTAAATTTTTCGTCAACGATACCAGGGACACCGAAACACCGGGGAACATGAAATTTGGTGGGCATGTAGCCCCACTAGACTTCTACAGAAAAATTTCGTTTGGTCCCCGGGGGCCACTCCCCCCCCCCCGCGCTGGGCCCCCCTTAACCCAAAAAAAATGCAGTTTTTCCTAAATAACTACCTGAACCGTGGCACCGAGGATGAAGAAATTTTTATGGTATGTTGGTCTACTAGACTTTTATGGAAAAATTTTGTTTGGTCCCCGGGGGCCACTTCCCCCCCCCCCTGCGCTGGGGCCCCCGTAAATTTTTCGTCAACGATACCAGGGACACCGAAACACCGGGGAACATGAAATTTGGTGAGCATGTAGCCCCACTAGACTTCTACGGAAAAATTTCGTTTGGTCCCCGGGGGCCACTTGTCCATGGGATGGGCCAATTTCATCCATGGGGGGGTATAAAATAAATTCATTTATGTGCACATTTAGTGACTGTACACTCATCGGCCTGTAGATGGTGCTGTTGAGCGAAGGGTTGCTGGTTTAGGATGATACTGTCACACACACACATGCAGGAATACAAACAAACGCAAGCATGCACACACACGCGCACACATGTACGCACACATACATACACGCACAGACACACACACACACACACACACACACACACACAAACAGACATGCACATACTATTACTTTTTTTAGGTATATACATAAATTATGAAACTTAACAAATGTTTAATTCAGAGTTGATCTTTCAACGTTGTATCATTATTCATGTATCAACACTTTTTCAACAGTTAATTGATCAGCATTGTTTGGATGTTGGAACAACGTTATTTTTCTATTGATATATTTCAACAAAATGTTTAAAAGTCATGGTTGTAAAAAAATAATGTTGATTTGACGTACAACTAAAAAAATTATTTTTATTTCTATGTTGAATCCGTAGTGAGTTAACAACACCACTTCAACCATTTAGTGTTCAACGTTGTTTTGACGTTGAATTAATGTTACTTAACAAACGTTTAATTCAGAGTTGATCTTTCAACGTTGTATCATTATTCATGCATCAACACTTTTTCAACAGTTAATTGATCAGCATTGTTTGGAACAACGTTATTTTTCTACTGATATATTTCAACAAAATGTTTAAAAGTCATGGTTGTAAAAATAATGTTGATTTGACGTACAACTCAAATTTTATTTATATTTCTATGTTGAATCCACAGTGAGTTAACAACACCATTTCAACCATTTGGTGTTCAACATTGTTTTGACGTTGAATTAATGTTTTTCCATAAACTGACATTATTTCAACCACATTTAAACGTTTAAGGTCAGTCGAATGCCAGCTGGGAGGCTATCTGTCAGTAACGTTAAATCGATCTCTTAAATGGCGGAATATTTTGAAATAGGCCTAACTTACCATGTTTGTTTTTTTTTGTTTGTTTTTTTTCTTTGTGGTTAAACCATAACGTTAGTTAATTTTCATAAGGGTTAACGTGGCTATCAAGACTGTTAAGAAAACGAGACTAGAATTTGAACACAGCATGATAAATTGCATATTCTGGCTGCATCTGCTTGTTAACACATAGTTAGCCTATAGAATGCATATATGTGCATATATTAGACTTATAAAATAAAAGTTGATAGAATGTTTGTGTTCTGATGAAGAAATTAACTTATCTACATTTTGGATGACCTGGGGTCACCATAGTAGCCTTTTTCATAGGATACTTTTGATCATTGGTTATGAAAATTGCATTGATCCAGATGAACAGACAGTTACACCCCTAACGTTAGGTGTCTCAGCTCAAAACTTCACTGTTAGCCTTTCCTGCTCAGCTTCCAGATCATAGTCAGTTGAGGTTTTGCATTGTCTCAGTGGAACATATTCTTACATGTGTAAATGTAATACTGAGTTGTTAAAAAATATTTTTTTTGTGATTTCAGGTCAAGTGGAAAGCAGAATGATCATGGCAAATCAGGTATGGGAAGAAGTAATTTAAAATATCATTATGGCCGAGTCTTCTGATTCCATATGATTGCACTAAAAGTGGCAGAATATTTTATACTGTATTTTCCCATGTGAATATTCATTTGATCCTTGTGAGGCCACTGTAGCTGCACAAGGTTTGGTTTTACTACAGTAAGACCGCGATTGAATAGATTCCACCCATCTATTATTATTTTTTTATTTTTTTTAGCGTAACTAGGCTCTGTCATTTAGAAACATGACTTTTCCTATCACTTAATGACACATATCTCTACCTTTCATTCCAGCTAAAGGATCTGACGGTTGCTGCTCGCATCTCAGCCTACCTGATGGAAAATTCTTGCTGGATGAATGACCTTCACCTTCAACTCAACCTTGCCAAGGCAGAACTGCTTACGGTTTCAGCCAAACCATCCTTGCTGTGTGATCCTGCTGATTTGCCTTATACAACATCAGAAAGATCCGGCCTTTCCTATCGGAGCCACACAACTCCTTGTCTAAGCTCTTGTTCTATCCAGACTGGACTATTGCAATGCTCTCCTGGCAGCTCTTCCAACATCAGTCAAACCTCTGCAACTGATCCAGATGCTGCAGCAAGACCTAAACTCACTGCTTCAGATCTATGTATCTCCAGAAGCTTGTGTTCTGCAAGTGAACGGCGCCTTGTGGTGCCATCATCCCAAAGAGACACAAAATCACTTTCACTGACCTTTCCCTGGACTGTTCCCTGCTGGTGGAATGACCGGCGCAACTCAACACATTTTCAAGAAACTGCTAAAGATCCATCTTTTCATAAACACTTGACCCAATAATACTACATTTATGTTTTAATAAAAAAAAGAAAAATTGGTCACTGTGCTACACTAACTGGGACTTGTCACTGCTCCTGTTGTTTCTATTGTTCTCTTAATTTTAAGTCACTTTGGATAAAATGTAATTGTAAATGTTTAAAATAAGTTATATTAGAGTATAAAGGTATACAGCAATTGTCTTTTAATGTGAATATTTTTACATGTTCTAAATTATATACTAAGCTTGTATTTCCTATCATTCACGTATCTTGATGTTCAGTGTTTGTTTAATGAGTAATACTGTAAATGTGCAGGTATTCCGTACTTGTACATTTAGTTAATTTAACAGAAATTGACTGTACATTTGCTATTATTAAGTACTTAATTAGAGATTGGTCAAAGTTGTGAAACTGGATCTGCAAAAAATAAAACTGTAAATATACAAACTTTGTATTTGAATTTATGTACTTATTCCATTTTTATACATAACTTCATAGTTATTTTACACAGAACTATTTATTAAAAGATACACTGTTAGAAAAAATCTGTAGAAATTACAGTATTACTGGCAGCTACTTGCCAGTAACTTACTGTAGATTTAAATTGATGTTATTTACTGGCAACAATTTGTTCAAAATTAAATGAACATTAAACATTAACAAGTCTTTATCTTTACACAATCAAACTAAAATAACATCCTCATGCAAAGCATTCTGGGAACCAAAATCTGAAGGAAAAAAAACTGAAAAAGTTTGATGAAGATTTCTGGTTCCCAGAATGCTTTGCATTAGATTGTTATTTTATAATTTTATTCTTTAAAGACAAAGACTTGTTAATGTTTAATGTTTATTTAACTTTGAACAAACTGTTGCCAGTAAATAACCTAAATTTAAATCTACAGTAAGTTACTGGCAAACAGCTGCAAAACTACAGCAAATTTTTTACAGTGTAATTACTGTAGATAGACAGAGCATTATTATAAAATAACTTTATAAAACCCTAAATTTACAGTTTAACCTTAAAGTTAAATGTTCTTTTTATGTAATTTGACATAATTTATCCGTTTTTCCACGGTTTAATAAGCCATTATCAACAGTAAAGTACTGTAATTTAATTAATTTTGACCGTAAAGTCAATTCTGTATTTTTACGGTTTTTGCCTGTAATTTTGTGAAATGGTTATTTGCTGTAATTTAACAGAACCCGTCTGGAAACTTTGCTGCCAGAGATTTACCGTTTTTTTACGGGATTTTTTTTTTTACAGTGTACTGACTGATTTTTCACTGACAATTGGAGTGTTTCAATGTTGTTTCAGCATTTGTTTTTTTGTTTTTGTTTTTTTTTTGCCCTCAAACTTTTATATAATATTTCCATATATATCTACAGAATATGATGTCTGAGTGTGAGATAACGGAGGAGGAGTGGAGGGCTATGAAAACGCCCAGACTGGAACCAGGGACTGGAAGAGAGAACATCGCCATCATTGAGCATCAGTGTCTCAATGTCGAGGTGGAAAACTCTGAAGTTGTGGTTACGCCTCGTTTAGCCCCGAGAGAACCAGCGGTAAACAAACGAGTTCTATTGGCTACAAAATATGTGACTGACATTTTTCACTGACAATTGTTGTGTTTCAATGTTGTTTCAGCCTTTGTTTTTTTGCCCCCAAACTTTTCTATAATATTTCCATATATATCTACAGAATATGATGTCTGAATATGAGATACAGGAGGAGGAGGACAGACTGGAAGCTGGGACTGGAGCACAGAACTTCTTCCAACGATCATGGCTGGCCATAAAACAGGGTTTCACCCGCTGCCTTTGGCCCAACGAAGCTCCATATGAACTACTCTAACTGTAGTTGAAAATAATGTAGAAAAAGATCAGCTACATGTAGCACTGTAACTTGTAACACTTGTAAAAGCCTTTTCATCTTTTTTAAGTTTTCACAGCTAAAAATATATGAAATCTTCCTGAGGCTCATAATGTATGCTTTTTAGATATATTTTTTCTCTATTTTTAGTTTTCTATGTTAGACTAGAATGTTATGTTTCATTAACAAAAATGACAAAATTTCAGCCATTTTTCTAACTTGGACTTCCAACAACAGCACTGTCTCTCTGAAACTTCACCATCCAAAGACACGTCAGCAAACACAGACAGATTCAATGATTCACAGAGCATTTCTTTTGGGTAAAAAGGGCTTTTTCATTAATATCTATCAAGTGAGGACATTAATCCAAAAAACAATTGCTGTAAATAAATTGTGCACAAAATTTTTTACCATTAAAATAAATCCTTTTGTTGAATATGTGTTATTCTCTGCTATTTCAATCTCAATTTATGTTGTTTACTGTAATAAAAGCCTACTGTATGCCTCGTTTTACTGTCTTTGCCATTGACATCCGACTACAAACTTTCCACTGATGACTGTGAAAAAGCGAAGCGCTCCACTGTGGGTTTTTCAGCTCGCGCACCGCAGCTATATCTATATTTCGTTTAATATTCCACTTATTAGATACATTTATTTAATTGACAGATTTATTTGTTACCCCCATTATACTCTCTGTTGTCAGTGTTTCTTTGTCTGGACACAAACCCTGTAGGCTACACTCACAGCCTGATAGATAGATAGATAGATAGATAGATAGATAGATAGATAGATAGATAGATAGATAGATAGATAGATAGATAGATAGATAGATAGATAGATAGATAGATAGATATTATTTTTATTTATTTATTTAAAAAAAATTAATATATAAGTAACATTTGCTGAACAAATGTAAAACGATTTAGTCACTCTTGTCATGTTTTACGTGTCATGTGATCTGGTCTGGTAGATTCAAGCACATTCTCGAATGTTCTCCGTATGTCTGTGTCATCATCAAACTGATTTTTGAGGGGTTATGAAAAAGTTGGAAAGAAAGTTGGAAAAGTTTTGTAGTTAAAATGGAGCTACATACTTAAAACTGATGAATTTTTTCTTTGTTTGCCATATCTTTAATTCTCAATGTAAACAATCTTTTTATTATATTCCCTCTGTGATTTACCAATAAAAATGTTGTAATGTGACAGATGTGTCATATTTTTTGAAGAAAAATACTGAGTCCCAAATATTTTCCACTTGTTTATTGATTTTCTTGTTGAAAATGTACACTTCCGCATGCAGATTACATCACTCACTATACACTATAGCACAATCTGTTATCCTTTATTTCACAAGACCTACTAAACAAATCTCACATAAGCCTAAAGGTCATTATTTGATAGGAAGTAAGTGGTAATTTAACATTAAAGTGATTAAACACAGTGATGTTAAAACAAAAGAGCCAACATTATAGCCAATTTTATCTTGTAACTTTATATACGGTCACTGGATACAATAGGAATAAGTGTTTTTCGTAATAATAACTTCAACTTCATACATACTGTACTGAGATTTCACATAAAACAACTTACGACAAAAACAGGAACACACTGAAAATTGTAAATCCATCAAACGCTGGAAGTTTTCCGGCTCACACTGAAAAATGTACAAATATAAATGGAGCATAAATAGAGAATCCTTTGTATTGATGTAATGTTGTTCTCCTTCACAAAAATCTAGAAGAAGCCGAGAGGAATCTCTAGTCTATAAAGCCACTCAAACAGGCTGAGAGACCAGACCAACATAAAGCCACACCTTGTGTTTGAATCAGGACAGTCTTTCCCTCAGCACTCCTACTTCTCTCTCTAAACGCAGGCTGAGACTTGACATCTGGGGGAAAGTGTGGCAGCGCTGCTCAGTCGGCACAGTGAGGAGAAACAGTTGTGTCTGGAGTAAAACATGAGGGCCAAACAGGGATGTTGTGTGGCCTATTTTAGGGCCCTTTAGCCTTCTACATTGCACCATGTTATACACACATTCAATTCAATTATCAAAAGCTAAATAAAACGTTGTCAACTGTTTACATAGGCTACTAGTTTATATTTTAGTTACATCAAAACAGTGAGTTAATCACACAGTTGTTAAAGGAGACTTTTAAAAATATGTAATTTCTTCACTTGGATCAATAGGACATAGGCCTACTTCCTCTGGATATATTTAATTTATTTCATTTTTGTTACTCTAAATATACATAGATTTGGGGTCTTTAAATATTTCCTGAGCAAGTGTGTCCAGACCCCCATTAAACAGGCTCAGTCCCTCATTCCATGAATGTGTAGTGGCAGTAGCAGGAGCTACCGCAACACTACAGTGATTACATCCCGCAATGTTACAGTGAAATTACATCCCGCAATGTTAGCTGCAAAATGTCATCTTATAAACTCATGCAAGTGGTTGCAAGCTTTAGATCTCAGGGTACCCGGCTTAATCTCCAACTGGAATATCTGACAGCTGTTTCTCTCATCTGCAATTACCAAAGCCAAAAAAAGGTAGGCTATTTTTATTAATTATTTTTTTATTATTAAGTTTGAATTCTTAATGAGTTACTTTTACTTTTGTCCGATTACGAAATCACTTTTCCAAACCAACCTTGTAATTTAGGCATAGAATAGATAAATATAGGCTTTTCTTCAACTTGAGATCCGAACCCACGAGTTTGCGATACCAGCGTCGCTCTCTCTACTAACCGAACTAAGCGCGAAGTATTTCACTGCTGTCCAAATGAAGTAGCCTAATCTGAGGTGGAGTTGCAGTTTGTACGTTCTAAGCGTCGTGACGGCATGCACTAGAGACATAAAACAGAAGCCACTTAGCGCCATCTAGTGGACACTGAAGGGTAAAAAAAAAATATCCCAGCAAAAGTGCAAATTTTAAATTAGCTAGCTGAAATGCCTCGTCTTTCCTGGCACTCAGGCGGCTGTAGTGAGGGAAGGAGTGAAACAAGTGCACTTCTCTCTTCTCACTCTTCTCACGGTCACAGGCGCAACTCCGTGAAGTTCGCAACCCATACAATTAAATAATACCTAAAACTATGTCATTCGTTTGTGCTGAATTGTGCCGGGAAAACGAAAGTTTCTTCTGGTTTGATTTTTTTTTTTTTTTTTTTTTTTTGGGTGGCGTCACTCCACGCCATGTCGTTCAAATTGATCCAAATAGGCACCGTTCATTTGCTCGGTTTGTTCTGCTAAAAAAACACTGTATCTATTTTCCTTCCTCGGATACTATAACAAATAATTCGGTAGCTATGACGTCACTTAAGGTTGAGACTGTTAAGCTTTTCATCAGACACAGGGTACATTGAGGTCAACTAATGGTGAAAATGATGACTAGCACCAAACTGCTACAGCAGGAGTTTCACAGCTGGCTCTGAAAAACATTCTTCATCACAATTTATGTATTTGTTTGTTTGTTTGTTTGTTTGTTTATTTGTTTTAAAGAAGTCAATGTTCGAATGCTTAAACACTACAACATTTTTTAAATAAATAATAGGCCTACTAAAAAATCTAAATCCAAATACGTAAATAAAAGTAGGCAAATCAAACCAGTCTGACACAAGCTTCAGAGCATCAGCGTCTAATGTAACATTACTAGTAATGTCACTGCTGTCACATCACAGTATAGGTAAGCCTATGTCAGAAATGGAAAATAGATTAAATGTTTTCAATGAATGGACGATAGGCCTAAAAACCAGCGGTAAACTAACAAGTTCTTTTGGCTATAAAATATGTATAACTGACTGATTTTTCACTGACAATTGGAGTGTTTCAATGTTGTTTCAGCATTTGTTTTTTTGTTTTTGTTTTTTTTTTGCCCTCAAACTTTTATATAATATTTCCATATATATCTACAGAATATGATGTCTGAGTGTGAGATAAAGGAGGAGGAGTGGAGGGCTATGAAAACGCCCAGACTGGAACCAGGGACTGGAACAGAGAACATCGCCATCATTGAGCATCAGTGTCTCAATGTCGAGGTGGAAAACTCTGAAGTTGTGGTTACGCCTCGTTTAGCCCCGAGAGAACCAGCGGTAAACAAACGAGTTCTATTGGCTACAAAATATGTGACTGACATTTTTCACTGACAATTGTTGTGTTTCAATGTTGTTTCAGCCTTTGTTTTTTTGCCCCCAAACTTTTCTATAATATTTCCATATATATCTACAGAATATGACGCCTGAGTGTGAGATACAGGAGGAGGACAGACTGGAAGCCAGGACTGGAACAGAGAACATCCCCATCAGTGAGCCTGAGTTTCTCAATTTCCAGGTGGAAAACTCTGAAGTTGTGGTTACGCTTCGTTTCACCCCGAGAGAACCTTCAGAGGACAACATGCAAAGCAAGAACAAGGGAAGAATCATGGCCTTCTTCCAACGATCATGGCTGGCCATAAAACAGGGTTTCACCCGCTGCCTTTGGCCCAATGAAGTTCCATATGAACTACTCTAACTGTAGTTGAAAATAATGTGGAAAAAGATCAGCTACATGTAACACTGTAACTTGATTTCATTCAAAATAAAACCCTGGGTGGTGGTTTTCTTTATCTGGGATTTTCACTTTGAAATAAATTAACCAAGGGCAAATAGAGCATTGCATTTGGTGGCCTTTTTACACCTAAAGAAACAAGCTGATTTCTATTTGTTAACACACAGTAAACACATGAACAAACATTTTTTAACAATCTTCAACCAGTCACACTTGACCATCAGGTTAAATCGGGTTATCCGATTCATTTATGTCTTGGAAGCAACACACACACACACAAATATAAATTGTATTTTTCACTAACTCCTTTATGATCACTTTATGGAAGCTTGTTTCAAAACACCTGCCCCGGACACACCTGCCGCAAACACTGCCCAAACGTTCACTTTTCCCACAACTATATCTGGAAAAGGGACTTCGGTCATGAGCTGGTCATCAATGACTTAAATATCAGAAAATCTGAAATAAAACCATAATGAGATGCAATGTGCATGTGCACACAGCTAAAAATATATATCTTCCTGAGGCTCATAATGTATGCTGTTTAGATATATCTTTTCTCTATTTTTAGTTTTCTATGTTAGACTAGAATGTTATGTTTCATTAACAAAAATGACAAAATTACAGCCATTTTTCTAACTTGGACTTCCAACACCAGCACTGTCTCTCTGAAACTTCACCATCCAAAGACACGTCAGCAAACACAGACAGATTCAATGATTCACAGAGCATTTCTTTTGGGTAAAAAGGGCTTTTTCATTCATATCTATCAAGTGAGGACATTAATCCAAAAAACAATTGCTGTAAATAAATTGTGCACAAAATGTTTTACCATTAAAATAAATCCTTTTGTTGAATATGTGTTAATTTATTTGTTACCCTCATTACTCTCTGTTGTCAGTGTTTCTTTGTCTGGACTCAAACACTGTAGGCTACACTCACTGCCTGGTAGCATCTGTTGTTGGTATCGGAGCATTTTTTTGATGACTATACGAGAACAGTATCGGGGCGATACCACGGTTATGGTATCGGTATCGGTGCATCCCTAATATACACTGTGGATATTATATATATATAAACCTAAGTAACATTTGCTGAACAAATGTAAAACGATTTAGTCACTCTTGTCATGTTTTACGTGTCATGTGATCTGGTCTGGTAGATTCAAGCACATTCTCGAATGTTCTCCGTATGTCTGTGTCATCATCAAACTGATTTTTGAGGGGTTATGAAAAAGTTGGAAAGAAAGTTGGAAAAGTTTTGTAGTTAAAATGGAGCTACATACTTAAAACTGATGATTTTCTTCTTTGTTTGGCATATCTTTAATTTTCAATGTAAACACCAATCTTTTTAATATATTCCCTCTGCGATTTACCCATAAAAATGTTGTAATGTGACAGATGTGTAATATTTTTTGAAGAAAAATACTGAGTCCCAAATATTTTCCACTTGTTTATTGATTTTCTTGTTGAAAATGTACACTTCCGCATGCAGATTACATCACTCACTATACACTATAGCACAATCTGTTATCCTTTATTTCACAAGACCTACTAAACAAATCTCACATAAGCCTAAAGGTCATTATTTGATAGGAAGTAAGTGGTCATTTAACATTAAAGTGATTAAACACAGTGATGTTAAAACAAAAGAGCCAACATTATAGCTAATTTTATCTTGTAACTTTATATACGGTCACTGGATACAATAGGAATAAGTGTTTTTCGTAATAATAACTTCAACTTCATACATACTGTACTGAGATTTCACATAAAACAACTTACGACAAAAACAGGAACACACTGAAAATTGTAAATCCATCAAACGCTGGAAGTTTTCCGGCTCACCCTGAAAAATGTACAAATATAAATGGAGCATAAATAGAGAATCCTTTGTATTGATGTAATGTTGTTCTCCTTCACAAAAATCTAGAAGAAGCCGAGTGGAATCTCTAGTCTATAAAGCCACTCAAACAGGCTGAGAGACCAGACCAACATAAAGCCACACCTTGTGTTTGAATCAGGACAGTCTTTCCCTCAGCACTCCTACTTCTCTCTCTAAACGCAGGCTGAGACTTGACATCTGGGGGAAAGTGTGGCAGCGCTGCTCAGTCGGCACAGTGAGGAGAAACATTTGTGTCTGGAGTAAAACATGAGGGCCAAACAGGGATGTTGCGTGGCCTATTTTAGGGCCCTTTAGCCTTCTACATTGCACCATGTTATACACACATTCAATTCAATTATCGAAAGCTAAATAAAACGTTGTCAACTGTTTACATAGGCTACTAGTTTATATTTTAGTTACATCAAAACAGTGAGTTAATCACACAGTTGTTAAAGGAGACTTTTAAAAATATGTAATTTCTTCACTTGGATCAATAGGACATAGGCCTACTTCCTCTAGATATATTTAATTTATTTCATTTTTGTTACTCTAAATATACATAGATTTGGGGTCTTTAAATATATCCTGAGCAAGTGTGTCCAGACCCCCATTAAACAGGCTCAGTCCCTCATTCCATGAATGTGTAGTGGCAGTAGCAGGAGCTACCGCAACACTACAGTGATTACATCCCGCAATGTTACAGTGAAATTACATCCCGCAATGTTAGCTGCAAAATGTCATCTTATAAACTCATGCAAGTGGTTGCAAGCTTTAGATCTCAGGGTACCCGGCTTAATCTCCAACTGGAATATCTGACAGCTGTTTCTCTCATCTGCAATTACCAAAGCCAAAAAAAGGTAGGCTATTTTTATTAATTATTTTTTTATTATTAAGTTTGAATTCTTAATGAGTTACTTTTACTTTTGTCCGATTACGAAATCACTTTTCCAAAGCAACCTTGTAATTTAGGCATAGAATAGATAAATATAGGCTTTTCTTCAACTTGAGATCCGAACCCACGAGTTTGCGATACCAGCGTCGCTCTCTCTACTAACCGAACTAAGCGCGAAGTATTTCACTGCTGTCCAAATGAAGTAGCCTAATCTGAGGTGGAGTTGCAGTTTGTACGTTCTAAGCGTCGTGACGGCATGCACTAGAGACATAAAACAGAAGCCACTTAGCGCCATCTAGTGGACACTGAAGGGTAAAAAAAAAAATATCCCCGCAAAAGTGCACATTTTAAATTAGCTAGCTGAAATGCCTCGTCTTTCCTGGCACTCAGGCGGCTGTAGTGAGGGAAGGAGTGAAACAAGTGCACTTCTCTCTTCTCACTCTTCTCACGGTCACAGGCGCAACTCCGTGAAGTTCGCAACCCATACAATTAAATAATACCTAAAACTATGTCATTCGTTTGTGCTGAATTGTGCCGGGAAAACGAAAGTTTCTTCTGGTTTGATTTTTTTTTTTTTTGGGTGGCGTCACTCCACGCCATGTCGTTCAAATTGATCCAAATAGGCACCGTTCATTTGCTCGGTTTGTTCTGCTAAAAAAACACTGTATCTATTTTCCTTCCTCGGATACTATAACAAATAATTCGGTAGCTATGACGTCACTTAAGGTTGAGACTGTTAAGCTTTTCATCAGACACAGGGTACATTGAGGTCAACTAATGGTGAAAATGATGACTAGCACCAAACTGCGACAGCAGGAGTTTCACAGCTGGCTCTGAAAAACATTCTTCATCACAATTTATGTATTTGTTTGTTTGTTTGTTTGTTTGTTTGTTTGTTTATTTGTTTTAAAGAAGTCAATGTTCGAATGCTTAAACATTACAACATTTTTTAAATAAATAATAGGCCTACTAAAAAATCTAAATCCAAATACGTAAATAAAAGTAGGCAAATCAAACCAGTCTGACACAAGCTTCAGAGCATCAGCGTCTAATGTAACATTACTAGTAATGTCACTGCTGTCACATCACAGTATAGGTAAGCCTATGTCAGAAATGGAAAATAGATTAAATGTTTTCAATGAATGGACGATAGGCCTAAAAACCAGCGGTAAACTAACAAGTTCTTTTGGCTATAAAATATGTATAACTGACTGATTTTTCACTGACAATTGGAGTGTTTCAATGTTGTTTCAGCATTTGTTTTTTTGTTTTTGTTTTTTTTTGCCCTCAAACTTTTATATAATATTTCCATATATATCTACAGAATATGATGTCTGAGTGTGAGATAAAGGAGGAGGAGTGGAGGGCTATGAAAACGCCCAGACTGGAACCAGGGACTGGAAGAGAGAACATCGCCATCATTGAGCATCAGTGTCTCAATGTCGAGGTGGAAAACTCTGAAGTTGTGGTTACGCCTCGTTTAGCCCCGAGAGAACCAGCGGTAAACAAACGAGTTCTATTGGCTACAAAATATGTGACTGACATTTTTCACTGACAATTGTTGTGTTTCAATGTTGTTTCAGCCTTTGTTTTTTTGCCCCCAAACTTTTCTATAATATTTCCATATATATCTACAGAATATGATGTCTGAATATGAGATACAGGAGGAGGAGGACAGACTGGAAGCTGGGACTGGAGCACAGAACTTCTTCCAACGATCATGGCTGGCCATAAAACAGGGTTTCACCCGCTGCCTTTGGCCCAACGAAGCTCCATATGAACTACTCTAACTGTAGTTGAAAATAATGTAGAAAAAGATCAGCTACATGTAGCACTGTAACTTGTAACACTTGTAAAAGCCTTTTCATCTTTTTTAAGCTTTCACAGCTAAAAATATATGAAATCTTCCTGAGGCTCATAATGTATGCTTTTTAGATATATTTTTTCTCTATTTTTAGTTTTCTATGTTAGACTAGAATGTTATGTTTCATTAACAAAAATGACAAAATTTCAGCCATTTTTCTAACTTGGACTTCCAACACCAGCACTGTCTCTCTGAAACTTCACCATCCAAAGACACGTCAGCAAACACAGACAGATTCAATGATTCACAGAGCATTTCTTTTGGGTAAAAAGGGCTTTTTCATTCATATCTATCAAGTGAGGACATTAATCCAAAAAACAATTGCTGTAAATAAATTGTGCACAAAATTTTTTACCATTAAAATAAATCCTTTTGTTGAATATGTGTTATTCTCTGCTATTTCAATCTCAATTTATGTTGTTTACTGTAATAAAAGCCTACTGTATTCCTCGTTTTACTGTCTTTGCCATTGACATCCGACTACAAACTTTCCACTGATGACTGTGAAAAAGCGAAGCGCTCCACTGTGGGTTTTTCAGCTCGCGCACCGCAGCTATATCTATATTTCGTTTAATATTCCACTTATTAGATACATTTATTTAATTGACAGATTTATTTGTTACCCCCATTATACTCTCTGTTGTCAGTGTTTCTTTGTCTGGACACAAACCCTGTAGGCTACACTCACAGCCTGATAGATAGATAGATAGATAGATAGATAGATAGATAGATAGATAGATAGATAGATAGATAGATAGATAGATAGATAGATAGATAGATAGATAGATAGATAGATAGATAGATAGATAGATAGATAGATAGATAGATAGATATTATTTTTATTTATTTATTTAAAAAAATTAATATATATACATTTGCTGAATAAATGTAAAATGATTTAGTCACTGTCATGTTTTACGTGTCATGTGATCTGGTCTGGTAGATTCAAGCACATTCTCGAATGTTCTCCGTATGTCTGTGTCATCATCAAACTGATTTTTGAGGGGTTATGAAAAAGTTGGAAAGAAAGTTGGAAAAGTTTTGTAGTTAAAATGGAGCTACATACTTAAAACTGATTATTTTTTTCTTTGTTTGCCATATCTTTAATTCTCAATGTAAACAATCTTTTTATTATATTCCCTCTGTGATTTACCAATAAAAATGTTGTAATGTGACAGATGTGTCATATTTTTTGAAGAAAAATACTGAGTCCCAAATATTTTCCACTTGTTTATTGATTTTCTTGTTGAAAATGTACACTTCCGCATGCAGATTACATCACTCACTATACACTATAGCACAATCTGTTATCCTTTATTTCACAAGACCTACTAAACAAATCTCACATAAGCCTAAAGGTCATTATTTGATAGGAAGTAAGTGGTAATTTAACATTAAAGTGATTACACACAGTGATGTTAAAACAAAAGAGCCAACATTATAGCTAATTTTATCTTGTAACTTTATATACGGTCACTGGATACAATAGGAATAAGTGTTTTTCGTAATAATAACTTCAACTTCATACATACTGTACTGAGATTTCACATAAAACAACTTACGACAAAAACAGGAACACACTGAAAATTGTAAATCCATCAAACGCTGGAAGTTTTCCGGCTCACCCTGAAAAATGTACAAATATAAATGGAGCATAAATAGAGAATCCTTTGTATTGATGTAATGTTGTTCTCCTTCACAAAAATCTAGAAGAAGCCGAGAGGAATCTCTAGTCTATAAAGCCACTCAAACAGGTTGAGAGACCAGACCAACATAAAGCCACACCTTGTGTTTGAATCAGGACAGTCTTTCCCTCAGCACTCCTACTTCTCTCTCTAAACGCAGGCTGAGACTTGACATCTGGGGGAAAGTGTGGCAGCGCTGCTCAGTCGGCACAGTGAGGAGAAACAGTTGTGTCTGGAGTAAAACATGAGGGCCAAACAGGGATGTTGCGTGGCCTATTTTAGGGCCCTTTAGCCTTCTACATTGCACCATGTTATACACACATTCAATTCAATTATCAAAAGCTAAATAAAACGTTGTCAACTGTTTACATAGGCTACTAGTTTATATTTTAGTTACATCAAAACAGTGAGTTAATCACACAGTTGTTAAAGGAGACTTTTAAAAATATGTAATTTCTTCACTTGGATCAATAGGACATAGGCCTACTTCCTCTAGATATATTTAATTTATTTCATTTTTGTTACTCTAAATATACATAGATTTGGGGTCTTTAAATATATCCTGAGCAAGTGTGTCCAGACCCCCATTAAACAGGCTCAGTCCCTCATTCCATGAATGTGTAGTGGCAGTAGCAGGAGCTACCGCAACACTACAGTGATTACATCCCGCAATGTTACAGTGAAATTACATCCCGCAATGTTAGCTGCAAAATGTCATCTTATAAACTCATGCAAGTGGTTGCAAGCTTTAGATCTCAGGGTACCCGGCTTAATCTCCAACTGGAATATCTGACAGCTGTTTCTCTCATCTGCAATTACCAAAGCCAAAAAAAGGTAGGCTATTTTTATTAATTATTTTTTTATTATTAAGTTTGAATTCTTAATGAGTTACTTTTACTTTTGTCCGATTACGAAATCACTTTTCCAAAGCAACCTTGTAATTTAGGCATAGAATAGATAAATATAGGCTTTTCTTCAACTTGAGATCCGAACCCACGAGTTTTACCAGCGTCGCTCTCTCTACTAACCGAACTAAGCGCGAAGTATTTCACTGCTGTCCAAATGAAGTAGCCTAATCTGAGGTGGAGTTGCAGTTTGTACGTTCTAAGCGTCGTGACGGCATGCACTAGAGACATAAAACAGAAGCCACTTAGCGCCATCTAGTGGACACTGAAGGGTAAAAAAAAAATATCCCCGCAAAAGTGCACATTTTAAATTAGCTAGCTGAAATGCCTCGTCTTTCCTGGCACTCAGGCGGCTGTAGTGAGGGAAGGAGTGAAACAAGTGCACTTCTCTCTTCTCACTCTTCTCACGGTCACAGGCGCAACTCCGTGAAGTTCGCAACCCATACAATTAAATAATACCTAAAACTATGTCATTCGTTTGTGCTGAATTGTGCCGGGAAAACGAAAGTTTCTTCTGGTTTGATTTTTTTTTTTTTTTTTTTTTTTTGGGTGGCGTCACTCCACGCCATGTCGTTCAAATTGATCCAAATAGGCACCGTTCATTTGCTCGGTTTGTTCTGCTAAAAAAACACTGTATCTATTTTCCTTCCTCGGATACTATAACAAATAATTCGGTAGCTATGACGTCACTTAAGGTTGAGACTGTTAAGCTTTTCATCAGACACAGGGTACATTGAGGTCAACTAATGGTGAAAATGATGACTAGCACCAAACTGCTACAGCAGGAGTTTCACAGCTGGCTCTGAAAAACATTCATCACAATTTATGTATTTGTTTGTTTGTTTGTTTGTTTGTTTATTTGTTTTAAAGAAGTCAATGTTCGAATGCTTAAACACTACAACATTTTTTAAATAAATAATAGGCCTACTAAAAAATCTAAATCCAAATACGTAAATAAAAGTAGGCAAATCAAACCAGTCTGACACAAGCTTCAGAGCATCAGCGTCTAATGTAACATTACTAGTAATGTCACTGCTGTCACATCACAGTATAGGTAAGCCTATGTCAGAAATGGAAAATAGATTAAATGTTTTCAATGAATGGACGATAGGCCTAAAAACCAGCGGTAAACTAACAAGTTCTTTTGGCTATAAAATATGTATAACTGACTGATTTTTCACTGACAATTGGAGTGTTTCAATGTTGTTTCAGCATTTGTTTTTTTGTTTTTGTTTTTTTTTGCCCTCAAACTTTTATATAATATTTCCATATATATCTACAGAATATGATGTCTGAGTGTGAGATAACGGAGGAGGAGTGGAGGGCTATGAAAACGCCCAGACTGGAACCAGGGACTGGAAGAGAGAACATCGCCATCATTGAGCATCAGTGTCTCAATGTCGAGGTGGAAAACTCTGAAGTTGTGGTTACGCCTCGTTTAGCCCCGAGAGAACCAGCGGTAAACAAACGAGTTCTATTGGCTACAAAATATGTGACTGACATTTTTCACTGACAATTGGAGTGTTTCAATGTTGTTTCAGCCTTTGTTTTTTTGCCCCCAAACTTTTCTATAATATTTCCATATATATCTACAGAATATGATGTCTGAATATGAGATACAGGAGGAGGAGGACAGACTGGAAGCTGGGACTGGAGCACAGAACTTCTTCCAACGATCATGGCAGGCCATAAAACAGGGTTTCACCCGCTGCCTTTGGCCCAACGAAGCTCCATATGAACTACTCTAACTGTAGTTGAAAATAATGTAGAAAAAGATCAGCTACATGTAACACTGTAACTTGTAACACTTGTAAAAGCCTTTTCATCTTTTTTAAGCTTTCACAGCTAAAAATATATGAAATCTTCCTGAGGCTCATAATGTATGCTTTTTAGATATATTTTTTCTCTATTTTTAGTTTTCTATGTTAGACTAGAATGTTATGTTTCATTAACAAAAATGACAAAATTTCAGCCATTTTTCTAACTTGGACTTCCAACACCAGCACTGTCTCTCTGAAACTTCACCATCCAAAGACACGTCAGCAAACACAGACAGATTCAATGATTCACAGAGCATTTCTTTTGGGTAAAAAGGGCTTTTTCATTCATATCTATCAAGTGAGGACATTAATCCAAAAAACAATTGCTGTAAATAAATTGTGCACAAAATTTTTTACCATTAAAATAAATCCTTTTGTTGAATATGTGTTATTCTCTGCTATTTCAATCTCAATTTATGTTGTTTACTGTAATAAAAGCCTACTGTATTCCTCGTTTTACTGTCTTTGCCATTGACATCCGACTACAAACTTTCCACTGATGACTGTGAAAAAGCGAAGCGCTCCACTGTGGGTTTTTCAGCTCGCGCACCGCAGCTATATCTATATTTCGTTTAATATTCCACTTATTAGATACATTTATTTAATTGACAGATTTATTTGTTACCCCCATTATACTCTCTGTTGTCAGTGTTTCTTTGTCTGGACACAAACCCTGTAGGCTACACTCACAGCCTGATAGATAGATAGATAGATAGATAGATAGATAGATAGATAGATAGATAGATAGATAGATAGATAGATAGATAGATAGATAGATAGATAGATAGATAGATAGATATTATTTTTATTTATTTATTTAAAAAAATTAATATATATACATTTGCTGAATAAATGTAAAATGATTTAGTCACTGTCATGTTTTACGTGTCATGTGATCTGGTCTGGTAGATTCAAGCACATTCTCGAATGTTCTCCGTATGTCTGTGTCATCATCAAACTGATTTTTGAGGGGTTATGAAAAAGATGGAAAGAAAGTTGGAAAAGTTTTGTAGTTAAAATGGAGCTACATACTTAAAACTGATGAATTTTTTCTTTGTTTGCCATATCTTTAATTCTCAATGTAAACAATCTTTTTATTATATTCCCTCTGTGATTTACCAATAAAAATGTTGTAATGTGACAGATGTGTCATATTTTTTGAAGAAAAATACTGAGTCCCAAATATTTTCCACTTGTTTATTGATTTTCTTGTTGAAAATGTACACTTCCGCATGCAGATTACATCACTCACTATACACTATAGCACAATCTGTTATCCTTTATTTCACAAGACCTACTAAACAAATCTCACATAAGCCTAAAGGTCATTATTTGATAGGAAGTAAGTGGTAATTTAACATTAAAGTGATTAAACACAGTGATGTTAAAACAAAAGAGCCAACATTATAGCTAATTTTATCTTGTAACTTTATATACGGTCACTGGATACAATAGGAATAAGTGTTTTTCGTAATAATAACTTCAACTTCATACATACTGTACTGAGATTTCACATAAAACAACTTACGACAAAAACAGGAACACACTGAAAATTGTAAATCCATCAAACGCTGGAAGTTTTCCGGCTCACCCTGAAAAATGTACAAATATAAATGGAGCATAAATAGAGAATCCTTTGTATTGATGTAATGTTGTTCTCCTTCACAAAAATCTAGAAGAAGCCGAGTGGAATCTCTAGTCTATAAAGCCACTCAAACAGGTTGAGAGACCAGACCAACATAAAGCCACACCTTGTGTTTGAATCAGGACAGTCTTTCCCTCAGCACTCCTACTTCTCTCTCTAAACGCAGGCTGAGACTTGACATCTGGGGGAAAGTGTGGCAGCGCTGCTCAGTCGGCACAGTGAGGAGAAACAGTTGTGTCTGGAGTAAAACATGAGGGCCAAACAGGGATGTTGTGTGGCCTATTTTAGGGCCCTTTAGCCTTCTACATTGCACCATGTTATACACACATTCAATTCAATTATCGAAAGCTAAATAAAACGTTGTCAACTGTTTACATAGGCTACTAGTTTATATTTTAGTTACATCAAAACAGTGAGTTAATCACACAGTTGTTAAAGGAGACTTTTAAAAATATGTAATTTCTTCACTTGGATCAATAGGACATAGGCCTACTTCCTCTGGATATATTTAATTTATTTCATTTTTGTTACTCTAAATATACATAGATTTGGGGTCTTTAAATATATCCTGAGCAAGTGTGTCCAGACCCCCATTAAACAGGCTCAGTCCCTCATTCCATGAATGTGTAGTGGCAGTAGCAGGAGCTACCGCAACACTACAGTGATTACATCCCGCAATGTTACAGTGAAATTACATCCCGCAATGTTAGCTGCAAAATGTCATCTTATAAACTCATGCAAGTGGTTGCAAGCTTTAGATCTCAGGGTACCCGGCTTAATCTCCAACTGGAATATCTGACAGCTGTTTCTCTCATCTGCAATTACCAAAGCCAAAAAAAGGTAGGCTATTTTTATTAATTATTTTTTTATTATTAAGTTTGAATTCTTAATGAGTTACTTTTACTTTTGTCCGATTACGAAATCACTTTTCCAAAGCAACCTTGTAATTTAGGCATAGAATAGATAAATATAGGCTTTTCTTCAACTTGAGATCCGAACCCACGAGTTTGCGATACCAGCGTCGCTCTCTCTACTAACCGAACTAAGCGCGAAGTATTTCACTGCTGTCCAAATGAAGTAGCCTAATCTGAGGTGGAGTTGCAGTTTGTACGTTCTAAGCGTCGTGACGGCATGCACTAGAGACATAAAACAGAAGCCACTTAGCGCCATCTAGTGGACACTGAAGGGTAAAAAAAAAATATCCCAGCAAAAGTGCAAATTTTAAATTAGCTAGCTGAAATGCCTCGTCTTTCCTGGCACTCAGGCGGCTGTAGTGAGGGAAGGAGTGAAACAAGTGCACTTCTCTCTTCTCACTCTTCTCACGGTCACAGGCGCAACTCCGTGAAGTTCGCAACCCATACAATTAAATAATACCTAAAACTATGTCATTCGTTTGTGCTGAATTGTGCTGGGAAAACGAAAGTTTCTTCTGGTTTGATTTTTTTTTTTTTTTTTTTTTTTGGGTGGCGTCACTCCACGCCATGTCGTTCAAATTGATCCAAATAGGCACCGTTCATTTGCTCGGTTTGTTCTGCTAAAAAAACACTGTATCTATTTTCCTTCCTCGGATACTATAACAAATAATTCGGTAGCTATGACGTCACTTAAGGTTGAGACTGTTAAGCTTTTCATCAGACACAGGGTACATTGAGGTCAACTAATGGTGAAAATGATGACTAGCACCAAACTGCTACAGCAGGAGTTTCACAGCTGGCTCTGAAAAACATTCATCACAATTTATGTATTTGTTTGTTTGTTTGTTTGTTTGTTTATTTGTTTTAAAGAAGTCAATGTTCGAATGCTTAAACACTACAACATTTTTTAAATAAATAATAGGCCTACTAAAAAATCTAAATCCAAATACGTAAATAAAAGTAGGCAAATCAAACCAGTCTGACACAAGCTTCAGAGCATCAGCGTCTAATGTAACATTACTAGTAATGTCACTGCTGTCACATCACAGTATAGGTAAGCCTATGTCAGAAATGGAAAATAGATTAAATGTTTTCAATGAATGGACGATAGGCCTAAAAACCAGCGGTAAACTAACAAGTTCTTTTGGCTATAAAATATGTATAACTGACTGATTTTTCACTGACAATTGGAGTGTTTCAATGTTGTTTCAGCATTTGTTTTTTTTGTTTTTTTTTTGCCCTCAAACTTTTATATAATATTTCCATATATATCTACAGAATATGATGTCTGAGTGTGAGATAACGGAGGAGGAGTGGAGGGCTATGAAAACGCCCAGACTGGAACCAGGGACTGGAACAGAGAACATCGCCATCATTGAGCATCAGTGTCTCAATGTCGAGGTGGAAAACTCTGAAGTTGTGGTTACGCCTCGTTTAGCCCCGAGAGAACCAGCGGTAAACAAACGAGTTCTATTGGCTACAAAATATGTGACTGACATTTTTCACTGACAATTAGAGTGTTTCAATGTTGTTTCAGCCTTTGTTTTTTTGCCCCCAAACTTTTCTATAATATTTCCATATATATCTACAGAATATGATGTCTGAATATGAGATACAGGAGGAGGAGGACAGACTGGAAGCTGGGACTGGAGCACAGAACTTCTTCCAACGATCATGGCAGGCCATAAAACAGGGTTTCACCCGCTGCCTTTGGCCCAACGAAGCTCCATATGAACTACTCTAACTGTAGTTGAAAATAATGTAGAAAAAGATCAGCTACATGTAACACTGTAACTTGTAACACTTGTAAAAGCCTTTTCATCTTTTTTAAGCTTTCACAGCTAAAAATATATGAAATCTTCCTGAGGCTCATAATGTATGCTTTTTAGATATATTTTTTCTCTATTTTTAGTTGTCTATGTTAGACTAGAATGTTATGTTTCATTAACAAAAATGACAAAATTTCAGCCATTTTTCTAACTTGGACTTCCAACACCAGCACTGTCTCTCTGAAACTTCACCATCCAAAGACACGTCAGCAAACACAGACAGATTCAATGATTCACAGAGCATTTCTTTTGGGTAAAAAGGGCTTTTTCATTAATATCTATCAAGTGAGGACATTAATCCAAAAAACAATTGCTGTAAATAAATTGTGCACAAAATTTTTTACCATTAAAATAAATCCTTTTGTTGAATATGTGTTATTCTCTGCTATTTCAATCTCAATTTATGTTGTTTACAGTTTTTCTCAGTCGCTTTGGTGCATTTCTCACATCACTATTTACATTTGCACAACAGTTAGTTCAACCTCCACAACATTTAGTCATTTGTGCACATCATAGTAGCAGTTTCTCATTCCTTCCAACAAATTGCAAATGCTTTTGGACATGCATCAATTGCTTTCATACAACTCTCTGCTGTTTTATAACATTATCATTTGCTTATGTCATGTCAGTCAAAATGAACTATACTTGTGAATGCTGAATAGTCATTCCATATAAAACTAATAGTCCTCATTTCATTGCTTGAGTCATTACATACAAAAATGTTGAACTAGCTGTCAAAATTTGTCATTTAAAAAAAAAAAAAATCCTGAAAAAGTCTCCTAAATTGAACAATTTGCAATTGAGCAAGAGATGATATTCGCTGTGATGTAGATTACTGTAAATTATGTGACCAGACAGAGAGGAACGTCTGGATGTGCATGAATGATTACAGTACCATGTATGTTGTATGTTCAGTTCCAATATGTTCTGCAATATTGTGTACAGTTGTGCACAGCTCTACCCAAAGGGAGTTTATGTTTGTTGTAAATAATGGTGTATTTTTTTCTTTTGCACAATGCTGTGAACAAATTAGAATTGCAAAGAGCATATGCAGTAAAAATGTGAAACATACATATTCAGTGTCTTGTACTCAGTTACCTCATAAATACAGTAATGTGTAACTTTACTGTATTTTTCAAATGGCTGTGCAAATAGTATATAGTGCTGTCTCGAGCATTTTCAGGTAGTGTCGCCAAGATCTGACTTTTATCATTGGAAAACATTTACAGAGTAAACTGTCATAATGAAAACACGACTAAGCCACTTGACTATCTTGTTCATAAACGATGGTGTCAGGACTTTTCATCTTGATGACACTGACACTTTCATTGACATGAATACTTGCTTTTGAGGAATGAGCTATCCATTTTGAGCAAGTGACACGCTTTTGCAGGTTATCAACTAGGTTTTGCAGTTTGTACTATTTGTTTTGAGAACTGCATTAACTGTTGTGCAAATGTAAATAGTGTTATGAGAAATGCACCAAAGCGACTGAGAAAAACTGTAATAAAAGCCTACTGTATGCCTCGTTTTACTGTCTTTGCCATTGACATCCGACTACAAACTTTCCACTGATGACTGTGAAAAAGCGAAGCGCTCCACTGTGGGTTTTTCAGCTCGCGCACCGCAGCTATATCTATATTTCGTTTAATATTCCACTTATTAGATACATTTATTTAATTGACAGATTTATTTGTTACCCCCATTATACTCTCTGTTGTCAGTGTTTCTTTGTCTGGACACAAACCCTGTAGGCTACACTCACAGCCTGATAGATAGATAGATAGATAGATAGATAGATAGATAGATAGATAGATAGATAGATAGATAGATAGATAGATAGATAGATAGATAGATAGATAGATAGATAGATAGATAGATAGATAGATAGATAGATAGATAGATAGATAGATAGATAGATAGATAGATAGATAGATAGATAGATAGATAGATATTATTTTTATTTATTTATTTAAAAAAAATTAATATATAAGTAACATTTGCTGAACAAATGTAAAACGATTTAGTCACTCTTGTCATGTTTTACGTGTCATGTGATCTGGTCTGGTAGATTCAAGCACATTCTCGAATGTTCTCCGTATGTCTGTGTCATCATCAAACTGATTTTTGAGGGGTTATGAAAAAGTTGGAAAGAAAGTTGGAAAAGTTTTGTAGTTAAAATGGAGCTAAAACTGATGATTTTTTTCTTTGTTTGCCATATCTTTAATTCTCAATGTAAACAATCTTTTTATTATATTCCCTCTGTGATTTACCAATAAAAATGTTGTAATGTGACAGATGTGTCATATTTTTTGAAGAAAAATACTGAGTCCCAAATATTTTCCACTTGTTTATTGATTTTCTTGTTGAAAATGTACACTTCCGCATGCAGATTACATCACTCACTATACACTATAGCACAATCTGTTATCCTTTATTTCACAAGACCTACTAAACAAATCTCACATAAGCCTAAAGGTCATTATTTGATAGGAAGTAAGTGGTAATTTAACATTAAAGTGATTAAACACAGTGATGTTAAAACAAAAGAGCCAACATTATAGCTAATTTTATCTTGTAACTTTATATACGGCCACTGGATACAATAGGAATAAGTGTTTTTCGTAATAATAACTTCAACTTCATACATACTGTACTGAGATTTCACATAAAACAACTTACGACAAAAACAGGAACACACTGAAAATTGTAAATCCATCAAACGCTGGAAGTTTTCCGGCTCACACTGAAAAATGTACAAATATAAATGGAGTATAAATAGAGAATCCTTTGTATTGATGTAATGTTGTTCTCCTTCACAAAAATCTAGAAGAAGCCGAGAGGAATCTCTAGTCTATAAAGCCACTCAAACAGGCTGAGAGACCAGACCAACATAAAGCCACACCTTGTGTTTGAATCAGGACAGTCTTTCCCTCAGCACTCCTACTTCTCTCTCTAAACGCAGGCTGAGACTTGACATCTGGGGGAAAGTGTGGCAGCGCTGCTCAGTCGGCACAGTGAGGAGAAACAGTTGTGTCTGGAGTAAAACATGAGGGCCAAACAGGGATGTTGCGTGGCCTATTTTAGGGCCCTTTAGCCTTCTACATTGCACCATGTTATACACACATTCAATTCAATTATCAAAAGCTAAATAAAACGTTGTCAACTGTTTACATAGGCTACTAGTTTATATTTTAGTTACATCAAAACAGTGAGTTAATCACACAGTTGTTAAAGGAGACTTTTAAAAATATGTAATTTCTTTACTTGGATCAATAGGACAATCAATAATACTTCCTCAGGATATATTTAATTTAATTAATTTTATTTCATTTTGTTACTCTAAAAATACATCGATTTTGGGGTCTTTAAATATATCCTGAGGAAGTGTGTCCAGACCCCCATTAAACAGGCTTAGTCCCTCATTCCATGAATGTGTAGTGGCGTCCCTAGCGGCAGTAGCAGAAGCTACCGTAACACTATAGTGATTTTCTCTCAGTGACATAAAGCACTTAGCGCCATAGTGGACACTGAAGGGTAAAACACCAGCAAAAGTGCAAATTTTAAATTAGCTACAAAATGTCGTCTGATAAACCCCTGCAAGCCGTTGTAAGCTTTAGATCTCAGGGTCCCCGGCTTGATCTCCAACTGGAATACCTGATAGCTGTTTCTTTCATCTGCTTTTCCAAAGCCAAACAAGGTAAGTCATTCATTTTATAAAAATTTGTAACTTATTATTTTTTAACGTTGTTTATTTTTATTATTATTTATTTGAATTTGTAATAGCTTTGTTTATATTTATACGTTTATGTAGGCCAGTCACTTTTTTATCCAAAGCAATTGATTGAAGGTATTGAGTAGGTAAACGTAAACTTTACTTTAGGATTCGAACCCACGAGTTTGCGTTGCCAGCGTCGTTCTCTACTACTTGAGCTAAGATCGGAGGGATGCATAGGAGGCCAACTGAAGTAATATAAGGTGGAGTTACAGTGTGTATGACGCCATGCGCTAGAGACCCGCCCCCATCCAGGTGCATTTTTGATGGCGCTGTCCGTCAACCAATAAGGAAACTGCAAGGAACATCTAGCTCCAATGAGCTATTTTGAATTCAGTTTCATTCCTTTTTCACATCGATATTAAGTCTAAAAATAAAGATATGGCAGATATAGTTAGAGTAAAGTGCGACGCCGCTTTTAGACTTTTTAGAAAACCAAATACGTGTCAGAACTGTCAGACAAAAAAAAAAAAAAAAAAAGTTTGAGCCCGTTTGAGATGCGCCTTGTCTTGCCTGGGAATCGCTCGAGAGCAGGAGGCTGTAGTGAGGGAACAAGTGCAGTTTATCATATGGTACACTGAGGTCATCTGGTGGTGAAAACGATGACTTGCACCAACAAAACTGGTTCTAAAAAATTATTCAAGACAATGTATTTATTAGCTTGTTTGTTTTAAAGAAGTACATTTTCAAATGTTTAAAGAACATTTGTGAAATAAATAATAATTTAAAAAAATTATGCAAATCAAGCTTTTTGACACAAGCTTCAGAGCATCAGCGTCTAATTTCACATTATTAATGTCATCGCTGTCACATCACAGTATGTCAGAAACTGGAAACAAATTAAATGTCTTCAATGAATGGAAGATAAAAAGCAGCAGTAATCAAACGAGCTCTAGGCCTATTTTTCACAGCGTGTTTCAATTTTGTTTTGTTTGTTTTTGTGTTTATCTATTACAGAATATGATGCCTGAAATTTCTCTGAGAGAATATGAGATACAGATGGAGGAGTGGAAGGCTATGAAGAAAAATCCCGGACTGGAACCAGGGACTGGAACAGAGAACATCGCCATCATTGAGCATCAGTGTCTCAATTCCCAGGTGGAAAACTCTGAAGTTGTGGTTGCGCCTCGTTTAACCCCGAGAAAAATTTCAGAGGACAACATGCAAAGCAAGAACAAGGGAAGAATCATGGCCTTCTTCCAACGATCATGGCTGGCCATAAAACAGGGTTTCACCCGCTGCCTTTGGCCCAACGAAGTTCCATATGAACCACTCTAACTGTATGTTATTACACGGCCCGGTGGAATACTTGATTCTGATTGGTCAATCGCGCCATCCAGCGGTTATTCACTGATATAACAACCGCTTAAAACAGATAAATTAACAGGAACGGGTTTTCTTTGTGGAAGTTTTACATTGGTGAGCTAATAAAATATTAAAACTCTGTCAAATCAATATTTTGTGTACAGTTATTTGATTATGCAATCCAGTGTCAAGGACTCATTTCATTCAAACGCAGCTTTGCGTCGGGATCCTGATCACCCTGTCACACAACATTTCTCTTCTTTGTGCCCCTTTTTTCACTTAAAGAAACAAGCTGATTTCTATTTGTTTCATGCACTTAAAACTTGCATACTGTGCTACATAAAACAGCAAAAACAGAAAGTGTAGTATACAGCATTTATATTAGCCATTACATAAAGTAGGCTAGCATCCATCTGGAGGAAATTCGTTTCTCTAGTGAATCAGCTCAGCAGCGATGGTGGGACAGCAGAAATGAAGTTACAGTTCATGCAGTGAATGCTCAGCTTTTACTGTAGCTGTATACAAGACATTTGTGATGAAGTAATATGTGGTGACATCTCTAAAATATTTAAAAAAGACATACGTAGAAAAAAGTTGATATATTTTAATAAAATGCACAAACACTTCAAAAACACATTCAAAAACACCAACATGGTATAAAACGTATTACAAATCAATCATGTATGAACAATAAAAAAAAAGTCCAGAGTACAAAAAACAACAACATTTAAAAAGTCCTCATAGGGAATCCTTCCATTCAAACATCTGCAACTGGACAAATCTTTAACAAATTTCAGTCAATAATCATAAGGGAAAACTCAGCCCACAGATTTGTTGTCTGATATGGCTGAATTGTTTTTTGCGTGGGACCCCAAAAGGGTTTTTTGAAACTCAAGACTCGAAAGCTCTTTAAACATGTACAGTGTGATTATATATGTGTTCATTTTCACTGTAATGCAGTGAATGTATTGACTATATGTTTAGGTTTAGTACTGGTTACATATCCATTATATTAAGACTTAAGACGCTGTGGCTCTTTCTCAACACAGATTCTGCAAAAGAAAGAAATTAAAGAAATTTAATAAAAGAAATATAATTAAAGATAACTTGACATGTTTCCTTGATACCTCTGTTTCTATTTAGCCGCTCTAAGCGGTAGACGTGGAGGTCGTATGGACTCTGCTCTTCTATTTTCTGGGCATTGAATACTTTGTCTTGAGAAGGGAGTTGAACTTGATGAAGTTGTCGAGGATTATGGGTACAGGCAGGATGATGAGCAAAACTCCGACCGTTGCACAGAGAATGGCTACACATTTGCCTTGAACTGTTACGGGATAGATGTCTCCATAACCCACTGTGGTCAGTGTGATCACTGCCCAATAACAACTGGAGGGAATGTCAACAAATGAAGAGTGTATTTGTTCGAATTCTGTGTAATAAGCCATGGTCCCGAAGATGAGCGTGCAGCTGAAGAGCATAAGAGGAACCGTGCAGAGAGCCGTCGCACTGGCGCGGAGTGTGTGTTTGAGAACTCTCACACTGAACACATGCTGCATCAGCTTGAAGACGTGAAGGACGCGAATGCATCGCATTACATGCAGAAAGCCCAATGCCTGAATGCAGTACGACCCTGAACACCACCGGAAGAACCAGGGGAACAGGGCCAGCAGGTCGACGATATTCATAACGTTCATGAGGAAGCTCAGTTTGCTCGGGCAGCTGACAGCACGCATCACAAACTCAAACACGAACCATAGTGAACAGACTAACTCCACAGCATCCAGAGCTCTAGGTAGTGCAGAAAGGCTCTCGTTGTGATTCTCGCTCGAGTTGTCTGCCGATACCACATACATTTGGGGAGGATTATTAGCCCTATATGTCTGCAGAGAGAATGCGGTGATAGAGAGCAGGATGAAGAACAGAGATACGACCGCAGTGACCTGGAGAAACAGAAACATTAAAAATGAGCAAGGAGCAATCCATATGAAGAACTACTGCTGAATAGCACAACTGATTTAGGGTTGTGCATCAATCAGAACTGAATTGAGAAAGCCTTTTAAAATCCCTACTGTAGGGCATAGTATGTTCAATTACAGATGGAAGGACGGACAGACAGATGTAGCTAGATGGATAGATAGATGATAGACAGACAGACAGACGGATATAGATATAGATATAGATAGATAGATAGATAGATGACAGACAGAGAGATATAGATAGATAGATAGATAGATAGATAGATAGATAGATAGATAGATAGATAGATAGATAGATAGATAGATAGATAGATAGATAGATAGATAATTTTCAATTTCAATTCATGAATCAAAAGCGAGACAATTCTTCAATTCTGAAGTTTGCACAACCCAGCCTAAACAAAGACACTTCTGATACCGTGGCGCCGGCGGATGAAAGCGGGTTGTCAAAGAGAGCCCATATCTTCGGCTGACATGCTCTAGTGCGGCTGGATTGGTCATTCTCCATCACTGAAGGGTCAATCTGAGCCAAAGCTTCTACGGCATCTTTGTTCTGTTGAAAAGCCGCCCAACAGCAGGGCTCCATGTCTGTGCTGCTGATTCCCCAGAAATCAAACTCCTCTTCCAGCATTACACCGCACATGTTGGTCGGGTAGTGCAGCTTCCCGCTTCTGTAATACTGCAGCACGTGACTGAAGACTTCAGGGTGGCGATCGAAAAACAGCTCTGAATCAGGCTTCTCAGTGTCCACCAGTTGGGCAAGACGGGACCCCGGAAGGGTCATTAGGGTGCTCTTGTGGGTCTCATGTTTTACCCCTCCGACATTTATCACTATTTTATCACTGCTGCCCTCAGAGGCTCCCAGTGAGAAAACACCCACAGAACTCATAATAGTGGACAAAGAGCTCAGTGTTGCTATTCTGCAGATGTCTGGTAGCTGGTTTCCTATGATACAAATTAAAAGTTTATCATCAAGATATCATCGATATTCACTGGAAATACTACATTAATGGTTCATTAAGCACCAAAAAATGAGTATACAAATATCAATATAGAATCTATATACATCATAGAATTAACAAAATCCACAATATAAATGTTCATTATAAATGTAACACTTTGATTCAACAATTTGTTTTTCCAAATATTTGTTTTTATTAGAGTATTGGTGCATATTCATGTGAATTATTAAATATCATTCTTCCTTGTATTTATTTAGTGTGGACAAGATGCAAAACTATATTTTCCTTACATTATTCATTAAACATTTTGTATCTGCTTGGCAACAATGATTGTTTGGTTTAAAAAATATATATATATAAATAATGGTTCTTCTGACTTAAAAAAAAAAAACCAGTTTGAGCCATTTGAAATCTAAAGATACTAAGATAAAAGATAAAACATCTACTAAGATATATTTATGTATATCACCAGTGCTGCTTACAAGTAAATTATATCAATCCAAGAAAGAAAAAAATACAGAAGTCAAAAAGGAATTTCTTTAAAAAAAAATAGTATTACGCTTTATCCATTGAACGATTTTTTTGTTACATTGTAACAAATACATTGCAATGCAATCATATCATTTGACTGATGACTTAAGCTGAAAACAAATCAACCACCTTATAAAAGACTGACCTTACCTTGTCCCGGGACAGACTTTGATATCCTTTCACACAGAGATATTCTGAAGAACAATATTATAATCTTTTGACTGTGTTGGTGAGCTTGAAACTTGGAACTGTGTGAAACACTGACACAATCTTTGCAACTCTATTCTTCTCTGCAGTCCAGCCTCCAAAGGTCCCAGAAGACACGCAACCATTCACCAGAAGAATGTGTAGCCAGAAAAAAAGTCCATCTGATGAAAGCCAGCTGTTCCAGTCAGTCGAACTTCCTCAGCTCACTAATGGACATTTGTAGCCTGAAGCATAGAAGGCTCATTTTATTGAACCAAGATCTTGTAGATATTCACTCTCTGCAAAGATGCCAGACCTCCAGCTGAAACATTGTATCCACTCGCAAATGCAGTTTAACATCTTAATCAACATTGAGAGGTCTAGTATTATGAAATGAGGGCGTTCACACTGACAGATAATCTGCACTTATTTATATAAATGCTATCCACTGCAGAATGTTGAATAACTGCATCTGCCAATGACTGAATGCAATGTACATATTATTTGAAATTTTAGCAACAAGAAAATAAATATGTCAAAATATAATGACAGTGTTTTTATCAGCAATGCATCCCATTTGTGATCCGATAACAAATGCTCTACAGTTGTGCACTAATAATGTTAGAGCCCACTACTATGGTGAATAAAAACACTGTCAATGTGAACGAGACACAAATTACTTTTCCATATGGATGACATTCCATACATTCTTGGTCTCAACCTAACACATGTGTTTTCTTCCTCTGCAACACACACACACACACACACACACACACACACACACGGTAATTCCACTGTTAAGGCTTATGTTTATGCTGCATCAAAAAGTCGCTTCCTTCACATTTATTTACTTGTCAAACGATCAACATTTGTAGACCATAAATCCAAAAAGTTGAAAAGAAAACAACCTCAGGACAAAGAACCAAAATAAAGAGAAAGTACATTTAAAAAGGGAGATTTAGGCAAAATTGCACAAAATAATATCACCTTCACAGTTGACTTAACTACAAACCTTTGTGCATGTCAATCCCATAAATTCATACTGCGTTTTCAGTCATGAATCTGGCGTTAAAGGATTGTTCGAGTCTGCTTGACAACCAGTAGGTGGCGCAATTGCTCAATTCTGTTTTCATTCTTATGCCTTAAATAAATTGCAGTGAATACTGAGTAATCTTGATAACCTTTTATCTTAAACTTTAATGAAGTAAAAACTATTTGTAGGCCTATGTGCATTTTCATACAGTGCTTACGTTGTCCTTAAACAATAAGGTGAGAAATAAAACACACTAGAAAGCACTGTAGCAAACACTTTTATCCAACAATGTCTACAGCAAAACAATGGGAAAACCACTGTGAAGGAGCCTGGGATTAGTTGCTATGTTAAGGGTAATGTTAGTGATGTCAAACCTACACCCTTTGAGTTATCAGCCCTGATCTTTAACCACTACACCACCAAAAACATATTTAAATGAACATATTTACTAAGAATTCTACTATGGGTTTCCATTTGCATTGAAAATGAGCACTACAGGGACACAAGAATAATGGACTATCTAGTAAGTCAATCAAAGATCATTTTAATACAAATGTGTAATATATATCCTCAATAAACTCCTAATTACTGCTTATTAATAGTTTGACAGGTAGTTATGTTTAGGTATTGGGTAGGATTAAGGATGTAGAATAAGGTCATACAGAATAAGGCATTAATATGTGCTTTATAAGTACTAATAAACAACCAATATCCTAGTAATAATCAAGCTAATTAGCAACTTAGTAGTGAGAATTTGACCCTAAACTAAAGTGTTACCACATTTATATAAAGAAGAGCAGAGGAGTAATCAGTCTGTGTGTCAGGTGTGGGTTGGTTGGCTTTAGTATCCTAGCAGCAAACACCAACAGGAAACACGAGACTCCGGTTGTAGATGGACATCTGAGTAAGTATCAGGTGTTCATATGACACACACACACACACACACACACACACACACACACACACACACACACACACACACACACAGATGTGAGTCTACAGATCCAGCACTAGGACCCAGAATCATCCCTGTTCCTGCCTCATCTCCTCGATCACTCACTCCTCTCCTCCCTACCTGAACTACTCACTCCAGGATGGAGCAGAGAGATGTCACAGAGACCAGAAGCACACGCAGAACCAGGTCAGAGACAAGACACATCCACACAGAACATAGTCTTGCCTACTAAGTGTCATTTTCTTTCTGTATATAGAGTATTGTTGTAGGATTCACATTCTGCAAATGGACAACACCACCAGAAGACTGCAAAATTCCTAAACAAGCCATCAACTATGTAAAAACCACAGCCTTTTACATGGTACCCTACACAGAACCAAATTCTACAGGATTAAAGCTACTGCTGGATCTTATCCCACTATTGGATCTAAACGAATTCTACACAGGGACTGAACAAGAAGACACTTTTAAGTGTTTAGAATCAGTTGGTGTAAAGGTGTAGTCGTAGAAGTTCACTGAGCGAGACTCAGATTCTCTGGACTGTATATGTGTACCTCTACATTCAGCCATGGGAAACGCAGCTGGAAGTCTGGAGATGACCCCCGTGCGGGACACCAAACGGCCCGTCAGCACTTACGGCCAGAAACAGCCACTGGCCCCGAAACTGCCCCCACCACCTGAGGACGAATTAGAGGAGAGGTTCAACATTGTGTTGGTACGTACAGAACAAAACATCTAAAACACAACTAAAACCACACTAACAGTCAGTTTCAGCTCTAATATATCACTGTTTTTTTGTTAAATGATTTGCTGATTGAATATAGAAAACGGCTTGTCGAAGGGCATCAGTATGTGTGGGTGAGGGCTGAGATGTGCCACAGCATTTACAATAAATATGTTTGATATGCATTGTGAAACTAAAGTGCATCTCTCTGCATGGTTATGATCAAATGAATTGAAACTGACTAACCTGTCCAAATGACATAACTACAGCACGCTGTCGACTGTGTTGGAATGTTATGCGGATATGCACTGAGGTGATTGCATTCATGTGCATGTTTGTGAAATCTGTAATATCTCTCAGAGTATGAGTGTTATGCAGAAGTGAGACTATGATTGTGCAGAGGGGAAACTTCAATGTGTCATTATTAGGTTGCCTACATTTCATGTGCTTTATCTACATGCATTTATGATGTAGGATTTATCTACTTATTTATGATGAGTTTACAATATGTAAATGTAATGCTGTTTTAAATACTTTTTATTTTTTTTACTTTGATCTGCTCCTTACTCACCCTTACGTCATTCCAATCTTGAGGCTTTCTTTTCACACATTGAGATTAAATGGTTATCAGGGTCTGTCAAAATCCCAAAAAGAACAAAATGCACTATTAAAGTATTATAAAAGTAGTCTATCAGCACTACATTTCAAGTCTACAATAGATTTGTGAACAGGAACAGACTGAAATTAAAGTCACTATTTACTTAAAATCTTCTTTGACAGTTTTTCCTTCACTATATAACAAATCTGAATCTTTTAAGTATTAAATATCCTCTTTTTTTGTCCAACAGAAGAGCAAAAAAAAGGTCATAGGGGTTATAATATACATTTTTGTGTGATTAAGTGACTTAATTATATAAATTCACACACCTTACCACAGTAAATAATATATTGTTTGAGCACAGAATGATGCTTATATGATGAGGTGCTTGGTTAGAGTTATAGTTTTAAGACCTGGAATGATCAACTAAACTAGTCAACGAATATTGGACATAGCCGTTTTTAATCTAAACAGACCAAATCCAACCACTCATGTAAATACCTGTGTTTAAAAGGTATATTTAGCCCACCTTTACCTATATACTGTATACTGTAAACTGGTTTGGCTCTGGTGTGTGTTAGTAAAGTCAGCTGTAATTTATTCCATGTTAATTAATCTAGTCTGCCAATATCCTTGATGCCTCTCCTAAATCAGATAAACACTCCACACTCTCCCATCATGCAGCAGTGAAAGGCTATCTAATCTACGAACAAGTATTAAAGTGCACATGCAGGCTCTCCATCAAACTCAAACTATTTAATTTTATCCAGTCGCTATCTATAATGCCTACTGAGAAATAGAGAGTTTGTGACATGCTGTTTGTATAATGGAAATACCATGCAAATAATGCAAGTAGCACCGGCAGTGTGTTCATGATAAAACACACTGAATAAAAATGGGAATCACTCAAAAACACACACAGTCGGGTAACAAATGTAAATATTACAACACAAAGCATCAGTACAATAACCTGAAAGCCTGTTTAATGAAAGTAATAAGTATTAAATTATGAAACAAAGTCTTACATAAAAGTGGCCATATACACAACTTCACATCACAGAAGTCTTGCATAAATGTGGCCATGTACACATGCAAACTCATGCAAATGTACAGAGAATTCTGCATTATTTTCTCTTTGAGGCATTTAAAACACAAGCTGATGCTTTCTACATCGTCCTGCTGTGGAGAGGAGCGCTAGACTGGGTAAAGCCAGCCTGATCTACCGGCAATGTGATTTCACCCTGCAGCTCAGGCTGGAAACCTGTACATTCTTCTATCCTGCGTTCGTTACAAATCTGAGGGGACCAATCACAAACTGGCTTATCCACCTCGCACGCTATTGGCGGGTTTAATCCAATCCAATTCCTTTTAACCTCTTAACGATGCTCAATGGCTTCTTTAGTTTAGCAAACAAATCGCTCGAGTGGGTGTAAGTACCACTCACTTTCATGTTTTTTTTTTTGCACAACCTGCAAAAATCGCTCTTTGCCATTGCTGCTTCTGCAAACTGCTGATCAATGCTACAAACCAACACGTTTGCTGACATGTTTCCTGTCTGGATCATTGGTCTGATTGGTTGAAGGACTATCCAATTGCGTACAGAGTCATTTGAACTATGCCCGTTGATCACGCCTATTGTGCAAGAGAAAGTACAGAGCAGACTCCCCAGACTAATGTTCAATCTTAAAGGGGTGGTTGATTATGATTTGACTTTTCTAACTTTAGTTAGTGTGTAATGTTGCTGTTTGAGCATAAACAACATCTGCAAAGTTACGACTCTCAAAGTTCAAAGCAAAGGGAGATATTTTCTTTTACAGAAATTGCTTTTTAAGGACTACAACAAACGGCTGGAAGAGACTACATGACATATTCCTCCCGAGTTAGTGACATCACCAACCCTAAAATTAACATAAACCCTGCCCCTGGGAACACGATTTATAGATTATCAAGACAGAATATGCTAATCAATGACTAGATAACTACACATAAGCTACATAAATTCATCAATTAACCATTCAGAAATGTTGTCTACATGTTCTTCTTGAGTCTCTCCATTCTTTCTGACTCCGGTTTGAACATAAAAGGCTAAAAGTTTTAGAAATTGTCAGTGTGTCTGTGTGAGATAATCGAAGCTGCTAACACACTCTTGAAGCTCCGCCCTCTGTGCTGGGAGCAGCAGCTCATTTGCATTTAAAGAGACACACACACAAAACGGTGCGTTTTTGCTCACTCTCAAAAAGTGACTTTAACATGCTATATAAAAATATCTGTGGGGTATTTTGAGCTAAAACGTCACATACACACTCAGGGGACATCAGAGATTTATTGTACATCTTGTGAAAAGGGCATTATACCACCCCTTTAAAAGATTGAGCTTTGTCTGGTGATAGCCAGACTAGAGGAGCACAAGACATCTGCAAAAACTACCGGCCTGTAATTATACAAATGGCCCGTTCAGTTATTGATATTTTGCATGTGGCTACTTACTGAAAGGACAAACCATCCATCTTCAGCGGTAGTCCACCCTTCAGCTGATCTAGAAAATATATGACAATGAATCAAAGTCAGTGCTGAATGTATTTCAATAAACTTATTACTGCACAAACTGATGGTGTATTGAATAAAATATATTACTGATGATACACTATGTAACATTTGGCCTTCTGGCGGTTAAAAAACATTTTAGGAAAGAACATTGGCTGTGCTTCGGCTGTGCGGATGAATATGACCCTTCACAATAGATAATGTTTTACAATAACCTCCGTTATGGCAATTTATCTGTTCAATATTTTAACGTAATCACCTGTTGAGTAATAAAAACGCCATCTCTGTGTTGCTTTTACAACATTCGAAATAACCCGGTTCTGACTATCTCCGAAAAGCCAACCCAATGTTGATTCTTGTTTTATTACGAGCTCTGTCACATTCTCTTTTTGCCAGCAGGCTCTCTCCACTGTTCGGCGTTTGTTTAAAACGGGTGATTCTCCGGAGGTTCGAGATTAAGCGGCTCCATGACAACCTTTCTCACTCTTTGTAACAACTAACCTCTGGCACTCAAACACCAGACACGCGTCAAAGTAGCCGAGGAGTAACATATTCCAGAGCTTACCATAGTGAATCAGGGCAAGACAAAACATGTTTTCGGAAGAAGGATTGGTGATGTATTGGCTCAGTATTTAAATGTAGCTAAATTTAAACAAAAAGTTACACAGTGTACCTTTAAAATAATAACAGTATAAAAAAAACATCAAGCTGTGCTCTTGAGATTACAAAATCCTTGAGGTGATATTATAAAAAAGTACCAGATTTGGCTTACAAATATACAAAATACTCAAATGCAAATATTACTTGTATTAAATATTCAATATCATTATGGTCTGCATGTGTATATGCTGCTTCACTGCATTAATCTTTCATGCAACAATTATATGTCCATACATTTGTGTACTTTATAAAGGATTCAAAATATCCTAATCTAGAATCCTATAGAATATAGAATCTTGAATATTCAAATAGAACCCATCCTATAGGATTCAAAATAAATGGTGTCACAACATGTGATGAAGTAAGAAAATGTTAGCTGACCTTGTCCTGAAAACCATTTTACTGTTTTTATTTTTAGAGGAGGACTAAAAAAGATAGAACATGTAAAAAAAAAAAGACAAAGAAAGGGCAGACGTTTCACTCAGAAGGGAGAGAAATATAAGCAAATAGATGATGGTGTAAAAGTTGGATGTGTTTTGTCTTTTATTCTATATTTCTCCAGCCTCCTTTCCTAATTTTATGGGCAGAAAAGGTGAACTATAATTATAAACTGAGAGACAAAAAGGAAACTATGCGGTCTGAATTAAAGCATGCAAAGAAATTCCTGTGTCTACACAGCAGACCCAACGCGACAATTATAAGATTGACAATTATAATCAATGATGCTGTCTGCTTTCCATAGAGGGAGATTGTTTGACTGAGACTGTGTGTGTGTGTGTGTGTGTGTGTGTGTGTGTGTGTGTGTGTGTGTGTGTGTGTGTGTGTGTGTGTGTGTGTGTGTGTGTGTGTGTGTGTGTGTGTTTGCCCTAAAGCATTATTTCTGAAGATTGCTGGTGTTCCTCCCCTTGACCTGTTTTATAAATTAGGACACAGTGCCATACTAATGTGCCAAGCATTGCAAAAAACTGTAATTCAATATGCAAAACAAATTCCATGAAATGACAAAGCAAAAGTAAAAGTAAAACATGATGTTGTGGATGTAACTTTTATGTCATACCTTTCAAAAGATTAGGACGGGTAAGAAGAAGTCTCCAAGGCTGCATTTATTTGATAAAAAATACAGCGATATACAGTAATAACAGTATAATATTGTTAATTTTTTTTTCTATGTGAATATATTTTAAAATGTAATTTATTCCTGTGATCAAAGCAGAATTTTCAGCATCATTACTCCAGTCTTCAGTGTCACATGATCCTTCAGAAATCATTCTAATATGATGATTTTCTGATCGAGAAATATTTCTTATTATTATCAATAAGGAAAACAGTTGTGCTGCCTATTTATTTTTGTGGAAAATGTAACATATTTTTCAGGATTCTTTGCTGAATAGAAAGTAAAAAAAGAAAATCAAAAAGAAAAGAAATCAAATGTCTTTACCGTCACTTTGTAAAGTGCTTGCTAAATAAAAATATTAATTTCTTAACTTTTGAACTGTAGTGTTCATCCAATGATCTTATTCATGTTGTTTCATCTACTTCTGATTACTTTTATGCAAGAGATGACATTCAATATTCAGAGGTACAAAAGTTTTCCTTTCACTTTTCACAGTAAACTTGATTTCCTAGGTCTGACGTGGATAGACAGATGTTTAGACTGTTTAGCATTTTTGCTTTGACATTTACCATACAGTTCTTTAGTCTTCGGTCAGTCTTGGGTTCATAAGCGGGTCACAAAAAAGGCAAAATTTTAGTTCATTGAGATCTTTTACAATGTTCCCAAAACAAATGATAACATTCCTGACCTATCAGCTGAAAGATACAGCCAAGGAACTGGGCACAAAACAAATACTGTGAATTCCAATCATCTTTAAACCGGTCTGTTCCAAAAGCAAAATGAAACACTTTAAAGAAATGCAATCTCACCTGCTGTATGCAGAAGGGAAAACTCCACAAACAGGCGGAAGTGGGTGTGGAAATACATTAACAAAGGGTTTTGATATTCTAATGGAGAAGACATTTCCCAAAATTCCCCCAAGTGAATAGCAACCAAACCCTCCAGGGGACATCCCAATGAGAGGAAAGATTGACAGAGAAAGTAAATAATGATTTAATTAATGGTGTTTGCTAAAGCAACCATTATTTGTGTTCATAATTAGAGATTTGACCAAACAATTATACTATACTCTCCAGACAATAATACTTTTATTCAGCAAGGATGCATTTAAACTTTTTTAAACTAGGCTATTCATCAAAGAATGAAAAAAAGAAGAAAAAAAAAACAGTATTGCATTTTCTACTAAAATATTAGGCAGCACAACACTGTTTTAAACATTGATGATAATCTGAAATGATTCTTGAGCTGCAAATCATCATATCAGAATGATTTCTGAAGGATCATGTGACACTGAAGACTGGAGTAATAATGCTGAAAATTCAGCTTTTCATCACAGGAATAAATTAAATTTTAATATATATTTAAAAAAAACTATTGAAACAGTTATTCTAAATTTTATTTTATTTTTTTATTGTATTTTTGATCAAATAAATGAAGCCTTGGTGAGCAAAAGAGACTTTTTTCAAAAACATAAAAAAATATTACAGACCTCCAACTTTTAAAACCATATGGAAAGACCAGAAAACCATCTAGTTAAAGAACTCCTTAGCAACTCCATGGCAACGCCCTAGCATAGCTGTGGTGGATTTTGCATGGGAAAATAGATGGGTTCGCATAGAATGCGTTTTTGCTGTTAAAAAAGTGAGACGCAGGTCAGTGGAACGAAAAAAAGGCGCAAGGTCTACAAATTCGTTTGTTTTTAAAGTTTAACTTCTTTTAACTTGAGCGCGGCGTTTTTACTATGCCGTGTCATGCGCGAGAGGCGATGCAAAAGACGTGAGATCAACAGTAAAATATGTATGTCTGACGGGTGTTAACATTGAAAAACAATGGAAAAGTAGCGTATTGGAATGGGAAAAGGCGTTCTGTGTGAATGGCCCATTTTTACCTGTTTTCAGTTTCAGTTTCACACCGATGGCGACGAGTCACACTCGACAGGGCCGTAGAAGATCCGTGCATGTGCGGAGACCAATGGCTTTAACTCTGCGACCTTTAAGACTATTTTCATAATGTTTTAGGGGATTTACACGCAGTCTGCATGCACAGTGTGAGTGTGTGTGTGTTCGGTATCATTCTAAGATGAGTCATTGAGGTAATTCTGCAGGGACATTGCAGTGTGTGTGTGTGTGTGTGTGTGTGTGTGTGTGTGTGTAAACACTCATGCTGTTCATAAATAATTTAGGAGATCGTCATAGAAACAGGACATTCACACAGCACTAATCTACCGATTCAAAAAGGGCATTCTTCGAGTCAGCATACCTTATTATACATGTGATCTGTCCGCTGCTCGTAAACCGTCTCACAAGACGCAACCGCTTAACTCATCACTTTAATAGTGGCCATGTGTAAACGACTGTTATGTGCTATTGGAGCCACATTAACTCAACATTTACACACTGCAGTTATCTGGGAACATATTATAGCTAGATCTGGTCTTTGACTGCACACTGCAAAATACAACTTAAATCTGAAGAAAATGTGACAATATGGTGGTGTGGGTGGTTGGCAGGGTGTTGCTATGCGGATGCCAAGGCGATTCAGGTGGTAACTAGGTAGTTTCTTCCTCAGATTCCTCCTTCCACGCAATTTAATGTCAAAAACATAAGAATGGTTTTCAATAAAATTCTTTGCTTAACCAAAGGTGCAGCAATAAACAATAACAAAACATTTTTAAGAGTTTACCTCAGTGGAACAGATCTAACTGTTCTGATGAATTAATGTAAAAAAAAATGAGACTTACCCAAAGGTTTATGTTGTCTCTTGCTCTGTGATTGTAGAATTCCATGAATCTTCCCCCCGATAAAGTGAAGCTGCTCTGTGAGTACGACAATGAGAAGAAATGGGAGTTAGTCTGTGACCAGGTGAGTTCAGAGCCAAAACACACATTCATTTACCATAAAGCTGATTTTACTACCCTAAACCACACAGCACACCTTTAAAGGGGGTATATAATCAAAAACACAATTATCCTTGCTCTTTTAAAGTAAAAAGACCCTCTCCAGTTCACCCAGAGCATTTATTGAAACTAAATTCTAAAATTGGTTCAGAAGATATATATTTATGTCACACAGAAGATTAATTTAAACTTTTTATTTATGTAAGAAACATGACTCAAATTAAATGTGGACTTATATGAGATTTAGGGGAGTTTACTATTCCTTCTTGTTTGTGTCTTCAGGAGCGATTTCAGGTGAAGAATCCTCCATCAGTGTACATTCAGAAACTCAAGAGTGTATTAGATCAGGGAGGAGGCAGAAAGGTACTGATGTATGTGTGTGTGTGTGTGTGTGTGTGTGTGTGTGTGTGTGTGTGTGTGTGTGTGTGTGTGTGTGTGTGTGTGTGTGTGTGTGTGTGTGTGTGTGTGTGTGTGTGTGTGTGTGTGTGTGTGTGTGTGTGTGTTTGAATCTGAGAGTGTGATGAAGAACTCATCCAATTATAATCAAACTGAAAGATGTAAGTGATTTTCATTTATAAAATTACATGTGTGATTTGTAGTTTAAAAGGCGAGTCCAAGAATCCACACAAGTTCTGAGAGAGTTGGAGATCTCGTTACGCACCAATCACATCGGGTAAGAGCCATCACATGACTGCCGAAAAACTCAAGTTATTGACAATGCATGTTTCTGACCTGATACTTTTTTTACTACTTAAAGTTTATTAAATGCAGGTTTCCTTTTCCCTGAGATATCTGGAGCTCTGGGAATGTCTGTGTCAACACTGGATTGTCTTTTGTTGTTTATTTGTGATGTTCTCTCTCTGTTCAGATGGGCTGAGGAGTTTCTAAATGAAGAAAACAAGGGTTTAGAAGTGCTAGTGGACTACCTCTCTTTCGCTCAACGTGCAGTCACGTATGTACAGTACACACACACACACAGTCACACAAAGACACAAAAGAGGAACCTAAATTCTTAATGTGACGAGGCGTCTGGGAAAAGATTGTGCTGTGACCATCCAGTCTCTCAAACCAAACTCTGATGCCAGCTAACACTGGTATTATATTCACTAGACTAGACTAGTCTGAGTTACCAAACAACAACTAAACAAAAACACTAAAGCAATCAAAAGACTGTCTGCACCAAGTACACTACCGTTCAAATGTTTGGAATCTATAAAATGGCATTCTCTGCTCACCAAGGCTGCATTCATCAGATCAAAAATTAACAATGTTGATAACAGTTGTGCTTCTTTTATTTTGTTTATGGAAACCATGTTTTTTTCAGGATTCTTCTTCAGCATTTATTAATTGCATTATTTGGAGTCACTTTTGATAAATTTAATGCATCCTTGCTGAATAAAGTATTATTATTATTATTATTTTTTATATTACTGACCCCAGACTTTTGATCACAAGCCAACTTTTCAGTTCATTAGATCAACTGTATTAACAAAAAGTTAATGTAACAGTTATTGAGTGCATACCACAAACTAATATACAAAATTAACATGCATTCATGAGACAGACTGTGTTTTTACAGATATGACACGGACAACTCTGATAATGGAAGCTTTGAGGAGAAGTCTACGGAAGATCTGACCATGAGCGCGACAAACTCCCCCACCCACAATTCCCCGCGCTCAGGACGGTCCTTCGCTGCAAGGTCAGTCATGCATGCTGATCAAACATCTACATAAAGAAACCCAATCTCACAAAACATCATGCACACGTGCTAAACACTATCACTGTAACCTCATGAATGTTCAGAGCATGCATTCAGACACAAACACACACCCGTCCAATCGCTTCTATCAGGATCAGCTGCATTCCTGATGGAGAAAGAGTGTGTTTGTGTGCATCTGTGCGTCACATATCTCAAAAGGTTTTACTTTTAATGATTTTGAGATTGCACAATAATATAGTTCTGCTTTGAATCAAAGTGTTTCTGTATAAATTGGTTGTACATGATCTATCTTCTCCTCAGGAAAGCTCTGAGATACTCACGTCTGCTCAGCCAGAAGAACCACCTGCATCTCTGCATCATGTGCCTTCGCACCATCATGAACTACCAGGTACTTCTCACTCTCGTCTCATCTCGTCTCATCTCTTCTCTTGACTAATGCGTCTGTGTGTGTGTGTGTTAGTTAGGGTTTAATCAGGTGATGGCTCATCCCAGCTGTGTCAATGAAATCACTCTTAGTCTCAACAACAAGAGTGCCAGGTGAGAGGACAGTGTGTTTTGGTTTTGAATGTTTTTGTTTCTACACTTCTGTCCTTACATATGCGTGTGTGTGTGTGTGTGTGTGTGTGTGTGTGTGTGTGTGTGTGTGTGTGTGTGTGTGTGTGTGTGTGTGTGTTTAGGACTAAAGCACTGGTTCTGGAGCTTCTTGCTGCTGTGTGTCTGGTTCGAGGAGGTCATGAAATGATTATTGCAGCCTTTAATAATTTCAAAGAGGTATGAAAAGAAAACATTTCTTTCTCTGTTCATCCGTTTCACTCTTCTTATCATCACCTCCATCGTGTCTCCTTGGTCTCACAGTTCAACAAAACACTCTAAAAATAAATAATAATAATTCAAACAAATATACCAAAACGTAATATAATCAAAAAGAATAATAAAAATATCTATAAAAGGTTTTAATAAAATATAATCAAACATAATATACCAAAATAAAATATAATTACATATAATAATAAAAAAAAAATACAGAAATACAGAAATAAATATTATGTTATTAAATATTTATTATAAAAATACTAAAAAGTAAAAAGTTGGTTGTAATAAAATATAAATGACACATACCAAAACATAATATCACATACCAAAACATAATATAGTCAAAAAAAAAGAAAGTTTTAATTAATAATATAAAATAAAATATAATATACTATACAAAAACATAATATAATCAAATATAAATAATCAAAAATACTTTTTAAAAAAAGAAAAGGAAAAAAAGACATTCATTAAGTGTCCAAATAGTTTTTAGGCCCAGAATTTTATATTATATTTATATATTTAATATGTGATTAATAATATTCACTTTTCATCAATCATTATTCGTCGTTATTTCAGGGATCAAAAACCTGACCCAAACTCTTAAGTTATTCACACAGACACTTGATGAGATTTAGATACAAGTGTGTGATCTGCTGTTGAACTGGAGTAAGCTGAACCTTCAGCTATGATATCAGCCTGTCTGAGAGCAAGAGACGTGACAAAACCAGGAGACGCTCGTGTGTATAGGAGATATGACCCTCACACACTCACACGGACGTCGTTTTTGTCTCAAAGACATTTGTGTGGGTGATGATTCAGATGCCTATCTCTGACACCAGAAAGTATTGCGCAAACTAGAACTAAAACCAGAACATCTATTGGTTATACTTGCTTGGGGGTTTCCCACCCATATTTCTTCTTTATGTCTGTGAAAGCACATCAATATTTGCATAAAAATGTAAGACAGTTACATGGATGGAATATTTAACCAACAATACACTGTCAGGTGATAAACTATCCTTATGAAAAGTGTGTAACCAAGAAATTATACCATACACACATTTTCTAAAAATGTCACAGTGGGTTCTTTTGAATCATTTTACTTTTATTTAGTGGCATTATTACTTCATGCTCAAGTACTTGCTAGCAGACAACTGAATCAAAAGCACATATACAGTAAACTCAAGTACAGTTAACAATCCCCTCAGAGACAAATGTGTGTGTGTGTGTGTGTGTGTGTGTGTGTGTGTGTGTGTGTGTGTGTGTGTGTGTGTGTGTGTGTGTGTGTGTGTGTGTGTGTGTGTGTGTAGGTGTCTGGAGAGAAAAACCGATTCGAAAAACTAATGGAATATTTCAGAAATGAAGACAGCAACATGGATTTCATGGTGAGGACACAGAATTCTTAATTGTATGACATATTTCTCTATTAATTTTCCTATTTAATAAGATTCTTACACTAACTAAGGTATTTAGTTCAACATCTCTGTATATACCACATTAATATAATGGATATGGTCCATTTGATCATTGACTAAATTTATCAATGATTCTTGATATAACTTTTCCAATTTAGGACTAGCGTTACGTTTTTGTATTTTAGTCCACTTGGTAACACTTTATAATAAGGTCTCATTTGTTAACATTAGTTAATGCATTAACTAACCTAAACTAATAAGCATATTTTACAGCACTTACTAACCTTTGTTAATGTCAGTGAATCAAAATGTTCATGTTCATGTTAGTTCACAGTGCATTAACTAATGTTAACGGATACATTTTTTGACCTTACAAAAGTGTTGGTAAATGTTTAGATGAACATTAACTAAAAGTAATAAATGCTAAATATTGTTCACTTGTTAGTTTATGTTAACTAATGTTAACCAATGAAACCTTTTTGTTAAGTGTTACCCATTTTCTCTATGTATTTCAAATTCCCAATACTAGAGTACATACGGTACATAACATACATAATGCATTGGGTTTCTAGACATAGATTATGTTTTTTCCTGTTCTGACCTTTTCATGTAGGATCATCAGTGTGTGGAAACTGACCAATATATATGTTTCCTCTTTTACCTCTAGGTGGCTTGTATGCAGTTTATCAACATTGTAGTGCACTCAGTGGAGGACATGAACTTCAGAGTGTATTTACAGTATGAGTTTACACAACTGGGAATAGACAGCTATCTAGAGGTGAGCAACTAAAAGCTTGAGATGACTGTGATTTTTTTACAGTCTTTTATTCAACACGGATGCATTACATTGATCAAAAGTGACACTTAAGACATTTATAGTGCTACATATAATGTCTGTCTGTCTGTGTGTGTGTGTGTGTGTGTGTGTGTGTAGAGGTTAAACGTCACCGAGAGTGAGAGGCTGCAGAAGCAGGTTCAAGCGTACCTGGATAATGTGTTTGATGTTGGAGCCATGCTAGAAGACGCCGAGGCCAAAAATACAATAATGGAACATCTAGAGGAGCAACAAGAACAAAACACACAGGTACACACACACAATTACTTGAACCTCTACTGATATAAATCTGTTTGATAGTCAAATGCACATATATCTGCTTTTTGAATCAATAACAAAACAAAAAACAGTAGACTAAAACAATAAAAAGGGATAATCCACAGTTTAATGCACAGCTAGCAGTGGATTATCCCGCTTATACCATGGTCATTTGCCAGCATTGACTACTTAAAGCTATTATTGATGTTTGCAGCGCAATATTTGACCGGGATGGTAAAATTGGCGGTTGTTTTTTACATTTACGGCTCGTTAGATCTAGCAGTCTGCGCGCTTTGAATCAAACACAGAGATAAAGTAGATAAATTCATTATCGATCGAGAGAGAGAGAGTACAAAGCTAAGTACAACGTATAAATATACTAAGTATGGTTATTTATCATAAATTGCAAGAATACAACATTTTGTTGTGTATGTTAGCTAAATACTAGACTGCAGCAGTGTGAGAGTGAAGCTGTGGAGAAGACGTCTGAACTCGAGAAACAACTTGTAGAGAGTATGAAAGAGGTGGAGCTTCTGAAGGTAACACACTATACTAATACACACACACTCACTTTTCCTCGTGTTTCCAGCCTGTGTAGCTTTGGGGTGTGTGTTTTCAGGGCAGTCTGAAGGAGGCGCACGCTCAGGTCTCTCAGCTGCAGCAGAAGGAGAAAGAGCGAGAGACACAGAGTGAGAAGGAGCAGGAGAGAGAGAGAGAGAGAGAGCACTCTCAGCTGGAGAAGAAGCTTCAGGTTCTAGTGGATCGAGGTCTGATCCGCATGGAGAAATCCCAATCCGGCTGTCTGGATTTACACATTATACCTGTCGCCAACACAACAGGTGAAGATATACACATAACCAGTGCTGTAATTATATTATCACTTATTCTAATTACATTCTATTATATTCAATTCTAATTATAGTTTTATCTTATTTATTAATGTATTATAATTTTATTATAATAACAGATTAAACCATGAAAATTTTACATTTATATATATATATATATTTCAGAGTGTAATCTGTTGAAGTTTGGTTTATGATTCCAAATAGTTTTTTTGGCGATTCTAAAATAGGAAAAATCTAGCCTAATCAGTGAAATAAATTCATACATAATATAATATAACATAAGATAATATAATGTTTAATGCAAATAATAAATGATTAATGCAAAGATAAGCACTGTTACATATTTCTGTAAATAATAAATACAACATTTCTCTTTTAATCACAAGATAAGAGTACAACAGAAATGAAGGCCTCTCCTGTGATGCAATCTCCGCCCCCTCCTCCTGTCCCCGCCCCTCCTCCACCTCCTCCCCCGCCCCCTATGAGTGAAGCTCCGCCCCCTTCACTGTCACCTGGAAGGGCAGGAACCGTAAAGACAGGTGAGAGAAATGATGACAGTCATGTACAGTACAAAAATGATGAGATTCTAAATGATTTTCAATGAAAAGTGGAGCTGTGCAAAACACAAAGTGTTTGTCTTCCTCTGTGTGTGTGTGTGTGTGTGTGTGTGTGTGTGTGTGTGTGTGTGTGTGTGTGTGTGTGTATGTAAGGTGTAAAAGGTAAGAAGCCAATCAAGACAAAGTATCGTATGCCACTGCTTAACTGGCAGGCTCTACAGGAGGAACAGGTGGCTGGCACGGTCTTCACAGAGCTGGACGACGAAAGTGTGCTTGGGGTCAGTTCAGTGTGTGTTTCTAACTCGGCTCACAGAAATGCATGAAATAGGGCCATCTGAAAATAGAGTTGTAAGAAATTTATTATTTATAAAATATTTGAATATAAAATATTTTTTTAAACATTTGAGTAATACTTTTTAAAATATATTATAATATTTTTTTATCATTTTTATTGTAATTAAAAAATGTTTTTTGAGGTATAGTCCTCCCCGATTTGTATGCGTGTTTCTAACTTGGCTCAGAGGAATGTTTTCTCAGAGGCCACATTGAAAATAGAATTGTAAGAAATTATGTTAACTTATCTTGAAATAAGTTTTAATTAGTGAGATATTTATACAGTATGTATATAATTGTTTTAATCTTTATCAATTTAATTTTAATATAAAATAAGTGTGTGTGTGTTTCTAACTATTATTTAAAATATATTTAAAAATGAAACGATTTAGTTTTTAATGTTTATAAATTTCATTTTTTTTAAAAATATTATATATATATTATATATTTTTAATTATTATAATTCAATATAAAATATTTTTTAAAATATTAAAATGCTGAAAATGCTGAATGTTTTAGGAGTTTATCCTCAACATTTATCGACTCATAAGCCGAATTATCAAACATTTATCATCAGAATTGATTTGAAGTGAAGGATTAAAGATGTCCATGTCTTTGTCCTCTTCCTGTCTCTGAAGGAGTTGAATATGGACGTCTTTGAGGAGTTGTTTAAAACTAAAGCTCAGTCTGCTCCTGTGAACGTCGGCACTCTGAAGGTGAAAGTGGCTCATAAAGCATCTAGTAAAATCTCACTACTGGAGCCCAACAGGGCCAAAAACCTCGCCATCACACTGCGCAAAGGAGGCATGAGCACCGCTCAGATCTGCACTGCGATCCAAACGTACGTTCAACACCCACAATCACTTACACACACTGTCAGAAATTATATCATCAATAAGTTGTTGTGTTTCCTTGGTGTGTTATTAAATATAGTGATAAGACACAATTAAACATAAAAGGACACTAGAACACAACATAAGTTATGACAACATAGATTTTTACATTGATTTAACTCATCAAAATATTTTTTTAAGTCAGTTTAATGTAATTTAAGCTGAAATGACTTAAACATCCAAGTTGATTGTACTTAAAAAATTAAAGGCAGCAACTTTTTTTTTTACACTGTAATAATACGTTTCTTTTCTTTCACGTCACACAATCCAAACTAACCCTGCTCCTGTCTCTGTGTGTGCAGGTATAATCTTGATTTGCTGAACTCAGATTTCCTGGAGCTGCTGGAGCGTTTCATCCCGTCTAATTATGAGCTGAAGTTGATCGATAAGTTCGAGAGTGAAGGACGCCCCCTGCTGGAGCTCTCAGAGGAGGACAGATTCATGGTGGCCTTCAGCAAAATCCCACGGCTGTCACAGAGAATCAGCACGCTAACATTCATGGGAAACTTCAGCGATAGCATCCTGCTATTAAAACCTGTGAGTATATATGCAATATTCACTGAAAAATGATTTTTTTGCAGTTGTAAGGAAAGATTAGTGGAGTACGTTTTACAAGAAAATACTATTTCAGTCTTTCTACTTCATGTCATTTAATTCAATGTTACATCATGCCAATTCTTTGTAATTAGTTGTCATTTGTTAATACACCAGTTTTTTTCAGTGTGCTTTAAGTCAACATAACATCTAAATCTATATGCTTTCTGTACATGTTTACCTTATTTTGTAGCAATTAAATGCCATCATCGCTGCTTCCATGTCTATCAAATCCTCCAGCAAAATGAAGAAGATTCTAGAGGTAAAGAGAATCAATTGTCATGTGAGATTATTATCAAATATAATATTTGTAGTGAAAAGAAAACTGATCTTTCTCTGTTTTCTAGATCATTCTTGCGTTTGGGAATTACATGAACAGTGGGAAGAGAGGATCAGCATATGGATTTCGACTCCAAAGTCTGGATTTGGTGAGAAACGTCGATAGCTGGCCATTTTGAGATTATTGGCATATAAAGCAGATTCAGAGTTTTAGTTTATTAGTGTCACTTCCAACAGTCTTTCCAATAGATAATTCACATCTTGTGCTTTCATATAGTTTTAGTTCATTTAGATCATTTTATGTCAGGGTAAAATAAATACGTCATTTACTATTAATTGTATTTTTTGGATATATAAGTGATTATTCAATTGAAATAAATAGCAAATTTTATTTACAAGTACACACTGAAAATAAAGGATTTGACTGAAACTTGGCTATTTACATTACATTCTTGTATTCAAGGTATATATTTGATCAGTTCATGCCAAGTGGGAATGTTTATTAATTTATCACACATTTCACACATTTTCACTTTCAGCTTCTGGACATGAAATCCACAGATAGAAAACAGACACTCCTGCATTTCATCGTCAGCATCATACGAGAAAAATACCCTCAGCTGCACAACTTTCACACTGAACTACACTTTCTGGACAAAGCTGCGCTGGGTGAGTGTTCACACACACACACACACACACACACACACACACACACACACACACACACACACACACACACACACACACACACACACACACACACACATTAACTGTCCAGTCCAGCTCTAAGTGTGAATGCTTTGCAGGACATGATGTAGACCACTGCAGCGACTGTCCTCAAATGACTTTAACCACTTCTTCAAGGGGATGCTGGGAGATTTTGTTGCTTAAACCAAATCTGAATGTCCAAAATGTTAAACTTTTAGACTTTTTAGACAAAATGACTACAATAAATGAAGTAAAGGAATACACCAAGTCAATTTTTTTACAATATTTTCGAAAGAAGCCTCTTATGCTCATTAAGGATGCATTATTTTTTTTAATCAAAAATACAGTTAAACAGTAATATTGGGAAATATAGTTACAATTAAAAATAAAAATGTTCTATTTTTATATATAATTTATTCCTGTGATCAAAGCTGAATTTTCAGCATCATTACTCCAGTCTTCAGTGACACATGATCCTTCAGAAAAAAATCTAATATGCTGATTTGCTTCTCAGGAAATACACGTTTCAAAAACATGAGAAAATCTTATTCATTCCAAACTTTTGACTGGTAGTATATTTTCAATTTGAAGTAATGATCAAAGCTAAACATTTGGGCTGGTGACCTAAAGGCTGTATGTTTTAATCCCAAATTGCTGAAAGCATCTGCTAAATGAAAGCTAATGCACAAACTTATATATAGGCTGACCTGTAAGTTAATGCATTGTTCTCTCAGTCTCTCTGGACAGCATCCTTGCAGATGTGCGATCTCTGGAGAAGGGAATGGAGGTGATCCGTAAGGAGTTCCACCAACAGGAAGACAGCACTGTCCTCACAAACTTCATCTCCAATAATGGCAGTCTGCTGGACACTATTGTTAAAGACAGCAAAACTGCACAGGTGGAGATTAATTCAGTCCTGTGCTACATAGAAATCATATTGGATTTGAAATCAGAAGACACAGTAATGAATAATTGCTTGATCAGCTCTGTTTGTCTCTCTACAGGAGATGTATCACTCAGTGGTGGAGTATTTCGGAGAGAATCCCAAATCCACACCGCCTTCTGTGTTCTTCCCTGTTTTCGCCAGGTTCATTAAAGCATATAAGGTGATGGAATTATTACAGAGTGCTACTATCACATCAGCATATATCATACTAGTTATGAGAGATTAAAACCACGAAGATGCACTGAAAAAAGTTTGGTGTAGCATTGAACTATTTTCACTCAGTAAATTGCTTGTAAATTTCACAAATAATTACAAAGAAATGCCAAGTGCACAATGAATTAATCATACAATTTTAAAGTAGCAAGACTGAAATAGTATTATATTGTTTTACAATAATTGTTTTACTTACAATTTTTGAAAAGTATAACAGATCCTAATGATGACAGTAGATGAAGAAGAGAAGTGGTCCGAGCACCGAGCCCTGAGGCACACCAGTAGCTAGATATTGCAACTTAGACACTTCGCCTTTACATAAAATATGGGTTATGACTACATAAAGTAGTTTATACAAACAGTATTTGATACAGACTCCCTTTTCAAGTGCTGTTTGCATTTGAAGTGTCAGCTGAATTAATTACCTTAAACTTCATTAGTACTTTTTGGACCATTCATTCATTCATTCATTCATTCATTAATCGCAGTTCCTCACCATTTTTCTTAAATAAGTATTAATAAGTAAAAATGGATAAAGACTCATCATAAACTCCTCTTCTGTAGAGCAAGTGGTTGTAGCACAGTATTAGCCAGTGTTGTTGTTGTTGTTGTCCTCCAGCATGTTGATTTACTGATGAATCTTTCTTTCTCTATAGCTGGCCGAACAGGAGAACGAACAGCGGAAGAAATCCTCTGAGAATGATGACAGCATATGTTTATCCATCTCTGACCCTTCCATCACATCAGTGAGTAATAAGGTAATGCGTGATTGACAGAGACCGAAATACTTGAGAACAGGAGGTGAGATATAAAGACATCTTACCGGTCTGTTGATGTCCACAGATGCCAGCGCTTCCACGGTTGCCACAGGTGGATCTGATCGCAGAGCTGAAGCGCCGGCAGATGACACCGCTCGTGCGAGAGGGCAAAGACGGAGCCATCGAGGACATCATCACAGGTCAGTCTGGGGTCAGGGTTCAAAAGTCAACTTGCTGTGGGTGGATAAAACCACTGCCCTAATATTGAATATTACAGTAAGAATGAGTGATTTTACCATGGTTAGGGGTTTTATTATAAATGGCGCAAATAAAACCTGACACATACTGTACCTTTACACCAGGTTCGTGTGCTCAAAGTAGGGGGTCCCAGAAAAGTTCAGGGAAAAAATAAATTGTTTAAAAAAATAAAATAAAATCCGAATTTACTAAATTTGAAATTGTGCTGTTTCATTCTGCTTTCTAAAGAATGGTCATTTGCTACAAAGAATGATTATATTGACAGCCATAATTTTATGCACAGTACTATAATGATGCATAGAAAAAAATATTTTTTTAATTATAAATGTGCATAATACACACACACATTTTATATATATATATATATATATATATATATATATATATATATATATATATATATATCATGCACATTTATAATTAAAATTGGTATAGTATAAATGGTTATTTATAGAAAAATATATATTTTATTTACATGTATATTGCATATTTTACAATATAAATTTATACAAAATTATTGAAAAATATTTACATTTGTATAAAGACCCATTTATACTATATATAAATATAATTATGTATATATTTAGAGTTTATAATGTAGTATTATAGACTATAAAAAATAAAATATATTTATATAATATAGATTGATAAAGACTAAGATATTATTATAAAAATGTAAATATATTTACTGTAAATACTGTATATTTAAACATTTATATAATATACATGTGTATACATACTCTTATATACAGTACTATAAAATTATATTAAATATAATATTTATAATGTATAAATATAATGATATATATTCATTTTAATAAATACATTTCTATAAAAATGTATGTTTCTAGTTTATATACATTTGAAAAAACCCATGTATACTATACAAATTTAAATATATTTATAAACTATATTTTGAAAGACATTTATATAATATACATAATTCAAGATATAAGATTCAGAAATGTAAATATATTTTTAAACAATTATATTAATATATACATATGTTTAAACACCCATTTATACTATAAAATTATAAATATTATAGATGTAAATAAAAAATATATTTATAAACCATATATTGAAATGTATTTTATAGTTCATAAGCCTAACTGTACACTGATATAGAATTAAATTTGTCCAGAACGATCTGTTCAAGCAGATATATTCACAAGAATTGAACACAGAGCGTTTGTTCTTCGTTCCTCGTAGTGTCTTGGGATTCTTTGCCTGGTCTAATTCTCTCTTCACTCATCATTTTGTCAGTTATTTCTGTCACTCTATTTTTCTGCTTCAGAGAATATTGTGTATTTAGTTCAATTTGTCTTATTTCTGGCTTCCTCTAACATCTGCGTGTTCCCAGCTCTTCGGCGGTGCCGTTTACGGCCCGTTCTGGGAAGCGTTCCTCTCGTCTGCTCCGCGATGGGACTTCTTTATAACCGTCTCTTGCTTTCTCTCTTGTCTCTGAAGGTATCGCTCTTCATCTAGACACTGCTATCCATGTCGGCTTTGCTCTTCTGTAACACTGAACCTCCTGCAACTGCCTCCCTCAGCTCCGCCTTGTAGATCTGATGTTTCCCTTTCTTTAAAAAATCTTCTGAGATCTTAATCAGGGGAGGATTCTGGCTGCAGGTATTTGCATTCGTGTGTGTGTTTGTGTGTGTGTGTGCAGATTTGAGGAACCAGCCGTACATCAGAGCAGACGGAGTCAGGCGAAGCGCCAAATGGAAACCGGCTCAGCAGCTTCTCGTGTCGTCAGACATCTCTCTGTGAAACACACGCAGCTCGAAGGATTCCCAGAGGAACGGACACAACTAATGAAGCCAAACACAGTTTACAAGAAATATTTCAACAGCTACATCAAGCTCTAAATTAAGCTCAACTATTTATTTAACATTTTTAGGGAGAACACACGGAACCTGTCAAAAGCATTTTATATTTCATATTTAACCTAAAATTAAAAGAAAAAAATAAGAAATATATTATTTGAATAATATAATTGAAAGAATTTGACTTATAACTGAATTCCTTATAGCTTTACTTTGATTTTGGGGTGAAATATGGCAAATTCTTGAAAGGTTTTGTAAGATTAACCCTTGAACAAATGGATTTTCAGCTACATTTAGATCGATATTTACATGATGTATTCTTACTGTACACACCAACTACTGAAAACTAGCTTCGTCTAGTATGTGTATATATCTTTTTCTTTCTACATGCGCTATGTATTGCATAATAAAAGATTTTATACTGGAAAACTGGCATTTTACACATAAAAAGTACAGCATTTCTGGATAACAACACAAAAGTCTATAGTAGAAGATATTCACTTTAATAGTCACAAAAACAGCACGAGAACATTCAAAACCAACAGTCTCTTGTACATACAGAACCAGACGAGGTTTTTTCAACATTAAAACAACTTTTGCATTATAACATTTCCATATAGATATATTTCTATTGGTCAACATTGCATTCACACTTTGTTATTGTTTTATCACAAGTAGTCGTCGATAGATTTATATACATTCTATATGTTGCATTAATGAAAAATGGGGGTTATTTTTTTTTAGACATGTTAAATCACCAAAGCGGATTGGAATGCTTGAATGGTTTGTTACAGATCAGACAACAGTGAAAAGGATCTGATTGACCCGTCTACTCACATACAACTATTTTTATTCTTAAAAAAAAAAAAGTGTCTCTTGATTAATTCGGATATCCATCTATCTTACACTTGTAAACAGAACTTACAGAGAGAGGATTCTGCATGCAGACTTTGAGAAGATATCTATCTACATGCAGTTCAGAACTCTCAAAATCTTTTGGTAGAAAAAAAAAAGTTTACAAAAAATACCCTAAATTAACATATCCATGATCATACAGTTTATATACAGTTACACAGTTCTTCTGTTGTTTTGCACATTTATCAGTGTGTTAACACAGCATATGGTGCTCGGATGTGTGTCGCATCAGAGTTTGGGTCTATTCTACTTCAGTGAAGTCATTTTAAGACACGAAAAAGAAAGTAATGAGGTATGTATTAGGCATCTGATGGACACGACCACCAAGCCAAACTATAGCATCTTTTAATATATATATATATATATGTGTGTGTGTGTGTGTATATACATATATACACACACACATACTGTACTAAGCAGAAAATGGAGAAACAATGGCAGTGAGGCAGTTGTTTTTACAAACCCTTGGCATTCATCAAATATGAATGTAATTTCGATTTATTGGAATATTGATCTAAACAGTCTATAGCAATTTAATATTCACCGTCAACTGGTTACTCAACGTTGCGAATACGTCCCAGTGACACACAAAGTGCTTCACGCATACATTTAAATATGCTGTCAAATAACAAAATATAATGCTTATTTTTTGCTCTCGCACTTCAAATCCACTGGGGGAAACACACAGAAAACTGATTTGATTCATAAAGTATTAAGATTGCAGGTTTCATTCTTCATCATACGCTTTTCAAGAACTCATACAATATGAATTTTGGATAAGGCATGTACCTCACTTTATCTCAGTAATCTTTACACATTCTCCCTTTTTAGTATAAAAATACAAAAGTTAATCTTATATAAAATATCTAGCTTATTCTTGATAAATATTCACCAATTATCTTGTCAATAGCTTGAAGATGTTAACTACTGTATTTAACTGTAAGGTAACATTTATTTTCTAGTTGAATAGAGAATTTTCTTTATAGAAAGTCAAGTCTACTAAGATTAATTCGATCATTCTGATTTGCACTTAAGCTAATATCTAAAACTGACCCAACTACACATCGGTTAAAGGGCGAATCTCGTGAAACCGGTCATGAACAATAATTTCGTTGTCATATTTCACCCCAAAATAACGAGAAAGAAAAACAAAATATTATTTTCCTTAATCTTTTGACATATAAGAGGTTTTTATGTCATTAAAACATGCTTATATGTTTTATATATATAGCAGAATGTGCATCTAATATAAAAATAAAATGCATTACAGTAATGAGGATGCATTTTGTGGTGAAATTATGCTTAAAATAAATGCAAAACATGTCAATAGTCCTAAAAAGAAGGCGTTAATAGTCCTGAAAGAAGCTTAATTCTTAAGTTTTGGGATCAAATATGATATGGGCATGTTTTCATGAGATTCACCCTATTGTTTCACAATTACTGTATATTACCATAAGTTTGTTTACATTAGTGGATTGTAACTGCTTCATGTTTAGTATACCATATAGTTTACATAGTTAATTCAGTGTACATATGCTGGCTCTTATTTGTAACCATACGACCAGCTTTTTTTTTTACTATAATATTACAATTGGACTCGTACCTTGGTCAAAGCTCTTCGGTACTGATGTGTTGTGCTTGCTTTAGCGGAGGAGATGCTTTAGGTCACCTGTGCTTCCCCTGGTTTCCAGGGTCATCGTCGCCATGAAGCGTTCACCTTGGATAGGATCAGATCTCAGGGTAAAAGGGGGGCAATGTAGGACCACTCAGGGCAATACTTGGAGGCTGATAGTCAACATGCCAGTACAAAAAAAATGATTGGCAATGCTAGGACAATCTGAGGCCGTGAGACAGAAAAGGAAATGGAGGTTTGACCAAAAATGAAATCCTTCCTTTATGAAAACAAAAACTGACTGTGTTGGATAAAGTCAATTCGTATTCATTATCCTAAATTGAATTAAAATCCTTTATTTCAACTAATCTAAAAAATGTCATCATAACTAGCTTTACTTATAAAGGAAGAATTGTATGACTCTCTGACTATAGGAATAGATACAGGGCTTGTGTTGTATATACAACATACATAGATACAGAGACTTATAACCTCAGCATAAAGAGAAGAGGTCAGGAAAGGATGGACTGGGGATAAAATACAAGCAAGTTAGGACAGGTGAGTGGATAAAAGAAGAGAAAAGAAAGAAATAATCAATACATTGTCATTTCCAGTGCAATCTTTCTGTGTCCACTAAACGTTTAGCAATGCATAGACTGAGAGACTAGTGATTTTGCCTTCCTCATTTTTGTCATACATACAATGGTCACTAGGAGGCAGTCTTTCTTCATAGTTTCTGTGATAGTCAATATTAAAAGATTATTTTGAGGTTATCAAAGTAGCTTAATACTTATTCAGCCAAATAAATGGACCTTTACACTAATACACTAAAACTATCAAAAATGTGTTAATTGAAACAAAGCAGATATCAAATAAAATATAAATATTAGATGATAAACTTAAATGAAAATACCTTGCCTTGGCAACTAATTGAAATAAAATAAGTTGAAGAAAATTTACTAAATCTAAAGCTAAATAGAAATATAAAAAAGGAATACATGACAAAAGCACATACAATCACTAAAACGTTAGAAAAGAAAATATAAAAATAAAGCTAAATCAATACTAGTATATAAATAATACTAAAATAACACTGACGTACAAGATATATCAGTGTGCTCAGAAAACAAGTAGATACTCCCTGTCTGCAATCACATTAATATTCAGATTTTGATTTGAAATATGGTGAAGGGAAGAGAGATATTTTGAACTATGCCACCAACAGAAGAGCAACCAAATTCAACCTACCTAAAAAAAAGAAAGAAAAAAAAGAAAGAAGCTGAAATGATTTTAATTTGAGCATTTTTACTAGCTGCAACCACCACAAAAAAAGCCACACCCATAGCGAAATCTCATTGGTCCAAAATTCCATTCCAACTGTACACTCAACATCACATATATTCTGATTGGCTGTGGTTGAGTGACATCACACTGCATTTGTGCTTGCTTTCACTGTGGACTAACAAATTAGCTGGAAATCTTTGTGTCTGACTAGCAGCATTTATTTCTCTCACCATGTGGCACTTTTTTAATCCTTCGTTTCTCTCTCTCTCTCTCTGATAAAATAATGATTTACCAGAGCAGCTTTGGAATATACGTACACAAAGTATTTGCTAACAAATGAGCAAGCTAAGCTCAGAAGCACCGACTCAGCTTAGAAAATCAGGCTGAATAATTTTTCCACATCACTGCTCCCCACAGCGCTCAGTTAGTTTAAGGGCACTCAGCGAAAGCTGCACTGCGAGCGTCTCTACAAGCAAGTGCACGATTCCATCCACCTTATTAAACATCTACAGCGAGGTCCTCCCCACAAACACACACACCACTGAAAATGGCACAAGCACAAACATTTCTTTCCGCTCAGGGTCAACAAACAATTTGACCTTTCAAGAATAAATATTCCCTTCTTCACAGCCTTCTGTGTTCGCCCTCACTGAGCCAGAATGGTCAACAGAGCGAGCGTCCAGACAGTCTGTTGTCCGATTCACGGCACAGACCTCCCATTAAGCCCGGGCGAAGACTCTCCCCGGGAGAGGACGGCCTGCCGCAGTTTGTGCCGTTGCCAAATTAGCCAGATCTTTGCCTGGGAACAGAGCCGGAGCTGTTGGTCATTGACTGATGACTGCGAACCGTGTCCCGTTGAGGCCGAGACCGCAGTGCTTTACTGCACTGAACACACACACAAGACTGATCTGCTGTCGCCGCTAATGAAGACAGCTGCCTGCACACACACACACTCAGGCCAAGATTACAGGCCAATCATGAAGGGGATTAGAATCAAACTAATGTGGACGCTGCCTTTAGAGGACAAACAAAGTCTTGTGCAGTATTGCTGTCTTAGCAGCGTTTTAATCACTCGCTCGCTGCAACAAAATAAAGGAGCAGTTCAGTCAGTATATCTAGTTTAAATAAGTACATCAAGGCCGCATTTACATTACATTGTTTATGTGACCCAAATCCGATTTATTGCTCCAAAATCCGGCACAAATATGACTCTCGAATGTGCAAGCAGGAAAAAAAGCACATGGATTTCAGGTCCGTTTCAGGCCTCATTCTTGTGTGTATATTCCCGTCAATGTGAGTCGTACACCAATTAAAAAAATGACGAATGATGTCAACTCAACCGCGATCACATGACTCTTTTCAATGGCGCAATCAAGCAGCAACCTCCCTGTCTCTCTCTTGAAACCAACACGGAAGTGAATTCAACGGCAATTGATCGACTGGCCGCTTGAGGCTGGCTGCAGAAGTGAGTCAAATCTGCATCTCCCCCATGTTAAAATGTCCAACTTTACAGCAGAAAAAAACATGTTTACAGCCTGGTGCAAAAAGTGGCTTTGGTCTATATAGCTTATTTTTCCCTTCATGACAACTGTGAGGGGGGTGAATTTTTTTATAACTCATCCGTTTACATTATAATAAGCCTTAAAGTTCTGCATAATTAAGGGTGTGTCCACTTTTGAGTGACAGGTGGATTCCCGCTGCTGTGGTCATTAGTCATCATTAGCCATTTGTCTGCTGTCTGTTAGCCGTCACATTACCTCAGCTAATTAATAAATTCGGGAGTGACGCGCTGCCAAGATGGCGACGGTCGGCCACGCCCACTTTAGGCTTCAAAAACGGTCTTCAGAAACCTACGGGTGACGTCATGGACACTACGTCCATATTTTTTTTACAGTCTATGGGCGCAATGGAGGACGAAGGCTCCTCCAGTGGAGTAATGCTGAAGTTTGATGTCTTTTGAGCCTTTAGCTCAAGAGAGCTTGTATTATCAATTCGTCTGAGTTTATTGTAAAATGCACCGTTTTTACTTCCTTTTCGGCCTAAGCTTTTCCAGGTCAGTACGCCTACCTTGGGTTGTTTTGCCAAGTGCATAGTGTAAATGCAGATATAGGATTTGGGTCACTTTTAAAAGAAGATGTAAGCCTGACAATGGATTTGTAAATGCGGCCCAAGTACTATCAAGTCAAACTACTGATTTAAATGTGCATTTACTGAATTCACAAGGTTTTTCTGGAGTTTAAAGCCTGGCATGACTATAATATATAGGGTATGTTTGATAATGGCATACCACTACCATACCACTTACAGTATTTGTTATTTTAGTATGCACCAAGCGATGTTGTATAACTAACACTAAAACTATTACAAATCTTTCCATTAATTGAAACAAAAACTAATACAAATTAAACGACTACAACTTAAACTATAATTAAAATAAATACCAAAAAATATAAAAATAAAAGCTCATTAAAAATATGAATATACTATAATAGTATATAAATAACGCTGGCACCAAGAATACTGTGTACAGTATGTAAATAATATAAAGCATGGAATTCTACAGTACATCCCATTATGCAATGCACTCATTTTGACTAATGAAAAAGAGTTTTCAGCTTTTTTTTGTGTGCAAGTTTTCATATTGAGAGTCAAACTTGGATCACATCCATAAGCATAATCAGTATACAGTATTCCATTACATTTATGCTTGTGGTCGACACTTTTTTTTATCAGTTCATGCATTCCCTGGGAATCACGACCTTGGTGTTTCAATATAGTGCCATGCTGTTCGAGCTACAGTATGATAGCATACCGTTCTATAAACCTTCCTGTTATTTAGATGAATTAAATCTAACCAAGTGAGCAGTTGCAGTTTATAAAATGTGTGGAATGCAGGAATCACAGACTGGTTGCTATAAGGCCAATTCACACTGTTTCGCCAATTGAACAAACACGCCAACAGGGTTAACACACTGATCCGACAAAACCCAACGAAGTTTCAGTCTTCGTCTGTCAGCATCTGACGGTGTGATGAGAATTGGCATATAGAGCGGCTGTTTGCCTCATCCCATGTTTAATTCCCTCAGTGTGTGCCTTAGAAACACTTCTTGGTGACAGGTATCCGTGACAACAACACATGGACAGGAATCCATCCAATCACACAGAGGAATCGCAGACAAACACAACCTATCTCTTTCTGTGTGAAATTCACATAAAAATGAGAATTCTGTCATTTATAGATCTAAACCTGCTTGACTTACTTTCTTCTTGTATGGACTACATTCCTCATGCTTTTATGGTGCGGTTTTGTGGGGGAAAAAAATCACCTTTAAAACAACAGCTTACAAACATTTTTCTCCTGCAACAAAAGAAAGTCAAGCACGACATGAGAATGAGAAAATGACAAATAGCATTTTTAGGTGATCTGTTCCTTTAACCGGCTTGTCTGTAAATCATCTTATCTTACAGTCATGTCGCTTCCAATTAAAAGATTCACTATTTCCATTTTGGAGACATTAATTTCCCCCTGAAGTGAATTAAAGTGACTGCAGAAGGCTGGGTAACTTACAGTTTACAGTTAGCTAATAGTCTAGTGAGAGAGAGATAGCAGAAGATGGAGGAGAGAAACTTATCTCATCCTTTTCTCTGTCTTTCCATCCCGTTTTTCACTTCCTTCCCGCAGGGTTTGCATGCAATCTCTCTCTCTCCTCTCGTTCTTTCGGGATGGATTTTTGTGAACGCTGACTTTGCGAGTTGCTCTGATAGACTGCAAGAGTACAGGAACACTGCACTCCTCTTCACTCTCATATTCATCATACTTAATGTTGTGTGATTCTAAAGTAAAAGCCGTTTTGTTTTTGTACTTCACTCTTAAAAAAAAAAGCACACAAGTTATGAGAAATCAAGATTAATAAAAACACGACATGAAATACGACTTATATACCTTGTTCGTCGTAACAAAAAGTTATTGTGTTCACATCTGTCAACTGTCATTCTGACTGTCATCTGACGGTCCGGTGATCTTTGACTCAGTGAAGGAAGTACATGGATACTCTTTTGGGATTTCTAGGTTTTGTATACCATGTCATGTTTTTGTTAATCTTGATTTCTCACATTTGTGTTTTTTCTGAGTCACATGAACATGTTGCGCAGTTGTGCACTGAAGACTAACAGCCAAGTTAGTCAACTATCCCTTTAAGGTTTAATTTTAGGGTCAACTATCCCTTTAAGGTTCGATTTTAGGGTCAACTATCCCTTTAAGATTTCATTTTAGGGTCAACTATCCCTTTAAGGTTTGATTTTAGGGTCAACTATCCCTTTAAGGTTTCATTTTAGGGTCAACTATCCCTTTAAGGTTTCATTTTAGGGTCAACTATCCCTTTAAGGTTCAATTTTAGGGTCAACTATCCCTTTAAGGTTCAATTTTAGGGTCAACTATCCCTTTAAGGTTTCATTTTAGGGTCAACTATCCCTTTAAGTTTCAATTTTAGGGTCAACTATCCCTTTAAGGTTTCATTTTAGGGTCAACTATCCCTTTAAGTTTCAATTTTAGGGTCAACTATCCCTTTAAGGTTTCATTTTAGGGTCAACTATCCCTTTAAGGTTTCATTTTAGGGTCAACTATCCCTTTAAGGTTCAATTTTAGGGTCAACTATCCCTTTAAGGTTTCATTTTAGGGTCAACTATCCCTTTAAGGTTCAATTTTAGGGTCAACTATCCTTTTAATGTTAAATTTTAGGGTCAACTATCCCTTTAAGGTTTCATTTTAGGGTCAACTATCCCTTTAAGGTTCAATTTTAGGGTCAACTATCCCTTTAAGGTTCAATTTTAGGGTCAACTATCCCTTTAAGGTTAAATTTTAGGGTCAACTATCCCTTTAAGGTTCTATATATAACCTCTTCTACTAACAATGTATTTACTTTCCTAATATGTGTTCCTGGTCTTTTTGTCCATTACTTAGTGTGCATTATTAAAACATAAAAATAATTATATATATATATTTTTTTACAATCCAATCAATTCCTGATGGATAAAATCTCAACCAAATATTTTTTTCCCTCACCAAACTCAGATTAAGACATTGCAAAAGCAGTTTTATGTTCACTTTAACATCCTAAATTAAACCCCTTTTTTTCAGGTTGGTAGCAAGCCAAAACTGAACATGATCAAAGCACAAGTCTCATCTCCAATTCCTTCTCTTTTCTGACCAATCTTTCAAAAGCTTTGACACATTAAAGCATCACAGTGACAATGTCAGAAAGTATCTAGGTCACGTATGCCATATATCTCCTTGACCTGTCCTGTCACAAGAACAGTACAAAAGGTTCTTTCAACTGGGACCTGGCAGCTCGAGTACTCATCAAAACACTGCTTCAGACCAGTGTATTTACTTAAAGGATTGTAGACAAAGAGTGAAAGAGATTGAAAAGAAAACTGAAAGATGGCACAAGGACAGGGACTTCAATTTGCCTGATTAGCTGGCATCATTACGACTTCATTGGCATGTTGAACACCGCTGAGATGCCAACCACCACCTCATTTAAGGACATTTCGGCCTGAAAAATATTCTACGCAAGTGCACTACAGTTTAAAAGTTTGGGGTCAGTAAGATTTTTTTATTAATCATTTTATTTAGCATTCAATTGATCAAAAGTGGCAGTAAATACATAATATATGAAGCAGCACGACTGTTTTCAACTGTTATAATAACAAGAAATGCTTCAGAAAATCATTATATTAGAATGATTTCTGAAGGATCATGTGACACTGAAGACTGGAGTAACGATGCTGAAAATTCAGCTTTGATCACAGGAATAAATTACATTTTAAACTACATTCAAATAGAAAAGTTATTTTAAATTGTTATAATATTTAACAATAGTACAATATTTACTGCATTTTTGATCAAATACATGCAGACTTAGTGAGCATAAGAGACTTACCGACCCCATAATTTTGAACGATAATGTATGTAGTTGTATAGATTCACGTCTGCGTTTTTATTCCACGCTTTTGCATCTTGCGTACCATATATTTCTGCCGTACGTCACCTTTTTCTCCAAGAGTAGAAACAAAACCACAAACAGAGACACTATGTCTTTTGGCGTTGTTCTCTGGCATTGTGATACACTATATTGTGCTGTTTGGTTTTCCTGGAAGAATAGCTCATGTCGCTTGGAAGAGAAAAATACGTAATCTGTGAGCGTACGGGGAAATCAGAGGAACTTGTGCATACTGAACCCCACTGCACATTGGACAACTATAACATCCGTGCAGCAACTGGAGATGTAGCAGCTAATCTGGAAGTAAGTGCTCAGCTGCGTGTGTTACAGTCATTGGAGTCGACGAGACAGTTCTGACTCGTGCCTTTAGCGTGGATCAGAGTCTGCGGGATAGCAGGGCGCAGCGATTGTTAGAAGTGGAATACCTGCTGCTGACCCTGCTGTAGTTTAGGGAACTCCTCCTGTTTTCTGCTCCTGCGCTCCAGACTGCTCTGCTGTAGGTGTCGAAGACGAGACGCCGCAGACGACTGAACCAGTTTCCCCGAGCCCGGAGGAGTGCCTACAGGCTGATAAACATGAAGAAACAACAGCAGGTTGGAAAATGACCGTGTTTGTTTTAGCCATTGGGACTGAGTTTGAATAATTCACATTTGTTGGAAGAGTGTCACGATGAAAGCTCTGCTCCAAAACCCAGTGCGCTGACCACCAACGCAACACGTCTGCGTCTGATGTGAAGGCTGTTACATCATTTTTTTACCAAGAATATGTGAGTTGCATTATGTTTTTGATTGCTAAGATGGTAAGATAGTATTGGAATGGAAGCCCTATATCTGCCTTAGAGTGAAAATAAAACTAATTGTGAGAAAGTTTAAAATAAGAAATAGTCACATTGTGAGAAATAATGTGTCTGGTGCTGACTGGAAAAATTACGTGTTTTTTTATTTTTATTTTACTTCAACGGAATGGTACAAAACTTGGTAAAGGTTTTGGTACTTGCTGTGTAAACACACACACACACACACACAAAATGATGGACATGAATCGAAAAGGTTAAATGGTCCTGAAAAAAATGATGGCAAAAAAATGATCAAAAATTACGAATTTCATCTAGTGGAAACGTTTGGTACTGCGCCCAAACAAATTCTTACTGAAAGCTCTTTTTTTTGAGATATAAACCTCGAATTTGGAACACAACTTGTTTATATTTATGGCTTTACTCTTCTTACAGTTTTAGAGTAAAATGTGTTTTGGAAAATATATATTTCATATAAAAAATTGTATCACTTTTTTTCAAGTTCACCTTTTAATCTGCCAAGTGTCATCTTTAAAAAGAGACCAAACATACGTCTGTGCTCCAACGCATTCAAGATTTATGACCGTTTAAGTTGAAAATTTACGTAAAATTGACGCATTTTCAGGTCTATGCTCAAAAAAGTGAATAAATGGATTATAACTACTGCATAAATATAACTTAGAACCATAAAATCCCCAAAAAATAAAAAATATTATCGAACTAAAATACAGTACAATCATTTGTCATTGAAATAAAATAAAAAAACGGTCGTTTTTGACCGACACGCGAACAGTACCAGAGGGTATAATAATAATAATGATGAATGATGATGATGATCCATCCATTCTGTTTTATATAGTACTATATGTTTACTATAATAACTACATGTAAAATGTGTACAAACTGAGCATTAGTCGAGACTGCATTTCACGTGAGGTGCATTAACTGTGTGAACGCAACGCTAACCATGAAGAGCATTTCAAATCAGTCACTGATCCACAAGCGACCGGTTCGGTTGCTGCATATGTGGACGCAGTTCGCTAGGTTTTGGAACGGAGCCTAAGGAATAGAAATAGAAACACTAACTGAATGAAAGAAAGAGGCACAGGGAATCTCTATAGACCAGCATGCAGCAGTAGTAGTGTTGACTGACACCCTGCATGTGTGCAAAGAAGCTGATATTAGCACTGTTTCGCACTTCTACACTCTTTCTTTCACTGCGAGAGATTAGTAGTACTCCTCACAATGCAGCAAGATACACACATACAGTACAAACACAAACACAGGCTGTCCGGATATATCAGGTGACACTGACACTGTCTAATAGACCTGTGACGTTTTCTTCAGAGGTTCTGAATTTATTGGTCACTACTGCTGTTGTTTTCTGTAACAAATGGCTTGTAGATGCAGTAAACGGAACGAGTGACATTGAGGGAAGTACAAAGGTAAGAAAGATATACTGTATGGAAAAGCTGTGGAGACAGATGAGCAAGCACAGTTCATTTAGACTGCAGTAACTGACGTGGTTTTGTGTTGCTTGTTTGTTCTTGGCTCTTGAAAGTTTTCCTTTAAAGACTTTAAGCTTGTTAAAATTGATTTCACTACTACAGTGTCACAACATTACTGTCACTGTGCAGAAGAGGCACAGTTTGAGAGAGGAAAAGAGATGACCTTGACTGATATCAAGCTGTTTATTCCATCAGCTTAGCTCATAAAGAAAAGAATGTTATTTCTTTTATAATGACAGTGCTAATAATTATTTGCATGTACTTTTAGCAGTTACAGAATTTATATACTTTTATTGACAACATGTTTTTACTGATTGCTTTGAGGAAATACGTGATTTTTGTATAAATCTAAAGTCACAAGATGATTAATAAAATTAATAAGCACAATAAAATTATATTAAATTATAATATATTATAAAATATGAATACATTACATAAAAGTATGAATAAAATTATTTAAAAATAATATTATTATCATAAAATATGAAATTACGTAATACTTAATTGCTTAATAATCAATCGTAATCATCATTATTATTATTTTTATATTGTTATTAAATAAAATACTATTATATAATATTTAATTGCTTAATACTTACTTGCTTTATTAAGTAATCTCATAGTAATTTTATTAAATAAAACAATTAAGAGAATATATATATTTATATATATATAAAATATATTAATCTTTTATTTAATATTATTATTATTATTAAATATTATAATTATTAAGTTAAATTATATTATTATTGTATAGTATTTAATATTCTACTCTATTATAATAAAGCAATTAAGAGAAATAAGTCTCTGGGGTGGAAACAGACTTTCACATATTAGATATAACGAGTCAAGAAACAAGTAATTAAAAAACCCACTTAGTTCCCAGTTTGTTTTTATTACTAAACTTCATTCAAGCTGTCTAATAACATGCAGCAGCACAGCTGGTTAAAGACTTGAAGAGATGACAGATTAATAGGTTGTGTGTCAGAGTGCATTAGTAAGCTTCAGACCCTCAAGTTATAGGAAGGCCTGAGAGAGAGGTTTGGCAGTTTACACATTACCTCTCTCCACAGAGAGTTGCTGATCCACTGGCCTGCCCTGTCATCACTGTTAGGAGTGACCTCGGCAGGGTTTTTGGCCTGAGCAGTGACCCTGAGTCTCACTGGGGCTCTCTGAAACACCTGTCGTGTTGGTGTGTGTGGATTAGCGCATTGACGTGTTTGGGTTTGGAGAAGAATGAAAAAAAAAACATTATTCGCAAAGCTAACAATCAAAATGATTACGTATGCATTTACTGAATAACCGACCAATCAGGAGTGAGTTTCTGTACCTCAGTGTCATCTCTCTAAATAGCTCCTAAATGTAGATACACACACTAAATGGTGACAAGGACACTATTTCATCCTTTCGGCAGCCGTTTATTAGCTTTTTACCTCCAGCTCTGCCATTATCTTCTCATCTTCATCCTCATCCTCTTTCCTCCCAGAAGCGGCGATGACCGGAGGTGTGGATGAAGGTCGGGGCCCGTCCGAGGTCGATGGGCGTCTCAGTTTGATGGGTGGCGTCTGGGATTGGGTCGGTACTTCAGCCTCCTCTCTGTTCTCAATCTTCTACAAAAACAACATGTGCACGAATAGAGCAATCTAAGAAACATGCAGGAACTGCAAGATATCAAGTGCAAGCAATATTAACAAATGCAGCAAAGAAAATAGCTGATCGAGTACAAAGCCAAAGTGCTCATTTGAATTTGTAACTACACTAATTCTCCTTAAAATTTGGTTTAATTCTTACCAAAATTGGCTCAGATGATCACTGGACTGAGCTGCAAAGAAATGACTGACCAGAATTTTGATATCCTTTTCTGTTCAAAAGATCATGATATCATGATGTGAAACTAACAATCTTGACCCAAAATAGATTAGATGCTATATCTTGGCAAAACTTTAATCTATCAAAACAAAACTTGGTACACTTGAATAGTGCCATGATCTGAGGGTACATGCCAAATTTAGGAACAGCGCCACCTACAGGACATGAGATCTTAAAAATTACAGATTCCTTGGGCCATGCTGAATTTGATTTTGCCAGGATCAGATGAATCACCTGTCCGCCATTTTGAAATTTGTCATAAATATCTATATTTTTTTAACACTGATGCATTGGTTCAAAGATTGGTACAAGTAATCGATAGTATGCCATTAAAGCGCCTTAAAATTTTCAAGACAGCGCCACCTAACGTTAAGGAGATATAAAGCTTTATACAAAAACACTGAAAATTGTTGTTCACCTTCACACTCTTGTTTATGGTGATCACTTCTCCGCTGCTGTTAGTAGTTAGCCCAAGGCCTGATGGGAAACTTCGTCGAGGAGGAGGAGGGGGCGGAGACTTGGACGGCTTCTCTGTACGATACCGTGGCACGGTCAGCTCCCCTGATCAATCAATCAATAAACCTAATCATCAAATCATAAAGCTCTTTTTCCAAAATAAGACAAGTTTTTGTATTTAATAAAGCAATCAAGCGATATATTTGCAATTGCGAGAATCCATAACGAGTCAAGAAACACTTAAAAGCTTTAAAAATATAATTAGCCTGTAATTCAAAATCATAAGGAAGTTGTTGTAGTTCATGGTGCGGTTAATACTGTAATCTCACCCGATCCCCTGCGTGGGATGCCGTCTTTGCTGGGTGGTTTTGGTGGGATTTTGCTGGGCTGATGTTCAGGAGTTAAACTGGGGGTGGAGGATGCTGAACCGGGCGCTGGGAGGGAGGACAGTTGGGGTTTTGGCGGGACGGCCGGTTTGGTGATCTGCTTGGCAGCGAAGTCCAGATCTGGAATGGCCTTCATCAGCTCAGCTTGAGTTTCCTCCAGGAGACGGTTGATGTCCTGAGCGCTGAACTGAGTCAAACTGGCTCTCTTCTCCTCCCAGTCTCGCTCCGCAGCCTAAAGACGCACACCCACATATGGTACACAGATTCACATTGATCAGCAACTGTCCCACCCAGAGGGATGTCATTAAAAATAACAAAAAATTAAACAAGAGATCAACTATAAATGTAATAAAATCACAATCTTTACTAAACCCTCAAAAACAGCCTTCTGTAAATATTAATATCCTTTCTGACATCCATGCAAGCATTAATATAAAATATAAGTGCGTTCATTACCAGTCGGACCTCCACGGACACTCCTTTATCAGATTCTCTGCGTATGGGCAGATCTTCCAGGCCGCTGGTCTTTATTGCCCCAGTGGAAGTGCCGTCCAGTTCAGGCATGAGGGGATCTGTTGCCCCGGCCCCTGCCAGCCAGTTTCCCAACGTGGTGCTTCCAGGAATACCACTGCTGCTCAGAGTGGCACCAACGCCGGAGCCGAGCACGTTAGAAAGACTTGAGGTACCTCCTAAAAAAAATATGAAATAATCAATCAATCATCTAACTAAATAACAAATTATCCTGCATCCATCAACCAATAAATGTTCCATATTCTCTAGATATCAGTTAATTAAATAAATCAACAGTGCTGGGTAGATTACTTCCAAATTGTAGTCCATTACTGAATACAAATTACATGATACAAATTGTAATTAGTAACGTATCTATTACATTACACATAATCGGACAGCTTTTTGATTTCCTAACTTTTTTATCACATTTATTTGAATAGTATAATCTTGATCAATACTGATAAAAAAATAAAAAGAGAAACAAAAATTTAAATGAAATGTTTTGCCATCAACAGCATTACGTCAGGGTTTCCCAAACTCGGGTTGGGAAAGGAAATGCAAGGGTTTCTCAATTGTCCATTTTAACATGGTCACCTGACTTGTGGCCAGTCTGTGGTTGCAATTTAACAAAACTGTAAGACTTTCTGAACAGTAAAAAATAAAAGATAAAAAAGAATAATTAGGGAAAATCAATGAATTCTGAATAATTTAATGCTATTTTGTGCACATTAAGTAGTCATGTAATCAATAAGTAACTGTAGTCTGATAATGAGTATTTTAAAAAACTATCTGATTACGTAATCCAGATTAGCACTACCCAGCATGAGAATCAGTTCATCAAAGAGAATGTAAAAGTGGAGTTTACCTATACTAGAGGCACTCGTTAGACCAGGGTTTGTGGTATTAGTGCCCATGGAGGCAGTGAGAGTGGCAGTGCCTGATAAGGTGCACCCTAGGTCAGGCAGATTTAGAGAGGGGCTGTTGAGAAGATCTAGATCAGAGCTCCTGCTGAAATCAGCATCACTCGCGCTGGAAACTGAACTACTGAAGTCATCGGGTGTCCTCCACACACCTTCTGATACCTGCCTGTACACAAACACACACTGAGGAATTCTTTGAGTGTGGAACTGAGCAGGAGTGAGTGTTTATGTGTGTGTGTTTTACCTTCGTAGAAGGGTTAGGGTATTGGTGATATTCCTGCAGCGTTTCAACAGGGCCTCCAGTCTGAGCGGTTCCTCTTTCAGAAACTTGACGGCTTCCACCTCCACCCTCAACACCACACGCATCTTACTTTGTAAATTGGGGAACTGATCTAAACACAGAAATTGTTGAACATCATAGAATATATATATTGAGACCAGTGTAGCTCTATTATAGAGCTAATGACTATTATGAGCCGTTTTCAAGCGAATAAAAATGTTATGGTGTTAACAAAGTAATCTGATGACTTTTATGAGTCGGCTCTTTTTAGTGAATAAAAAAACTCTGATTCCTGAGAGGCTCATACTTAAGATCCAAATCTTTTTAGTAAATCAAAAATATTGAGCTTAACCAGTGTAGTCAGACTTCCAAACAAATGATTCTTGAATCAGCTCTTTTTAGTGAATCAAAAACATGCAGCACAACCAATGTATTCTGACTCCTGAATGAATGTTCTGTTTAGTGAATCAAAAACATATAGCACAAGCGACGTCCAGTGATGTCCGACTCCTTAAAGAAAGAATGACTCTTATGAGTTATTATGATTCCTGAAGTACTTTTAAAAGCCATTTTTTAGTGCAGCGGAACCAGTATCCTACGATTCCTGGAAGAATGACTCTTGAGTCGATTCGTTTAAGTCAATGAAAAACATACATCACAACCAGAGTAATCCAATTCATGGTCGAATGACTGCTATAAACAGGTTTTTTTGGTGAATCAAAAACATCCAGCGTGACCAGTTTAGTCTGAGTCCTGAACAATTGATTCTTGAATCAGCTCTTTTTAGTGAATCAAAAACATATAGCTCAACCAGTGTAGTCCGATTGTCATACAGATGACTCTTATGAATCGGTTTTATTGTCAATCAAAAACATGCAGGACAACCAAATGCAGTCTGACTCCAGAATGAACGACTCTTTTGAGTCTCTGTGATAAACATGACACCAGGCTAATGATATAAATGTGTGGATCTGTACGCTTATAACTGAGTTCACTGTGTGCAGATTCCTCCTTTTCATCGCTCACTCACTCTTGAGGTCAGTGACGGTCTCTCCCAGTCTCCTGAGTTCCAGACTCTTCTGTTCTATTTCCTGTTCTGTCACCAGATGATGGTTAAGCCCCGCCCCCGTCCTCATCTCCTCCACAGAGCGCTCCAGATCACTGCAAGCACAGAGGAACACATCGCATCAGGGGAAATAAATCATGTTTTTCAGTACGTGTGCAGCATTAGAGGTTCAGCAAGTGCTTGAGCTCACTGTAGCTGCTGTATAATAAGCTCTTCTTCATTAAGATAGCGTAGCCTCTCTTCTTCAACAAGAAGACGTTGACGCTGTAATGGATCTTCTTGTGTCCGAGATGCCTCAATCAGACACATTCCCAAATCAGACTCCGTCTGCCTCAGTAACGCCTGAACTGAATCCTGGTTTTGCAGCTATAAGACACACACAGACATGCAAGCTTGTATGAATGAATAAAATAATGTTAGATATGATTTGAAGGAATAGATATATTAAAATTACGCACTTTATACAGTATACATGTCCCATGCAATTGGCTGTAAAGCTCCAAAAAAGTATGATTTATAAAAAACAGATTTATTCCTTAAAGGGGTGGTAAAGCACCTTTTTTCGAAGGCTTGATTGTGTTTGTGGGGTGCACTGTAACATGTGTTCATGCTTCGTTTTTTAAAATTCGCATTATTTTTCACATATTTAACCATTATTCTACACTGCTCTGTCCCTCCTTGTGAAAACGGTCGGATGATTTCCTGGTTCTAAGAAGCCCCGCCCTCAAAAATACGCAATGGGCTCAGATTGGTTTGCTGGACCACTGTGTTGTGATTCGCTAACCGCCAAGTGCACGTTGTTTCGGAAACGCCCTACCTCACCGGTAGTTTGTGCTTCAGTAAACAACGGCGTTAATATTCCCATACCAGTTTGAGCCCGAATCAGACCCAGAGAATGTTAGTTGAGAGGATCGAGCAGAACCTGTTCAAGAACGGCTGTTAAAGGACGTTTCAGAAAGGTATGTTTTTTTTTTAAGACTGCAGATCTATTGTGATCGCTATATGACACTGTTACTTTTGTATATTTAAAACGATTGTAGCTAAATATCTGTCGCCGGAACTATTAACCCAATACGAACACTAAACATCGGCTTTATAACAGTAGCCAAATCAAACACAAACCATGTTTAGCATGCCTGTAGATAAACAATACATAAAAGCTATAATCAAAGAATAATTTACAGTGATCACATAAACGACAACAACCACGAACATTCAAAGTTCGCTGCGCTGGTGATATTAAACAGAAGTTTGTATGTGTTTGTCGGATAAGTATGAATTAACGTTAGCATTTAACAAACTGGTTTGTGGAGACAAACAGCGTTGTCCTTCGTTTACTTGCTCGCTACGATGTACAATTAACAATACAAACTATTACAGGAAAACTCATCAACGAAAAAATAATACTTACATGTTGTGGCTCGTAAACAACAGCTTCTGTTTTTAAAGTTGGAACTGCTCGATCTTTCAGGACAAGCCGTTGTGTGAATCCTGCATTGTAACTCGTGTAGATTGAGGAAGCTTTCCTCCAGAAAATGTGCAGCACAGAGAGCGACATTTGGATTATAATTATGAGGGACCGAGTTAAAAATAAATTGTAACCGTCCTTAGGAAGACTGAACAAAGTGGACCTGCAATCTGGGTGAAAATAACAGCGTTTCGACGGCATAGCGGCAACGGCACTCTACTACCACAACAACTCTTCTCCAAAGCAACATAAAATGGCCTCGCCCCCTCTATGTATTGTGTTCCCAAAGGAGGGGTTTATGTAAATATTGGGCTTAGTGATGTCAGCAAGCCCACAGGAATGTCGTGTAGTCCCTATTGGCCGTTTCTGTAGTTCTTAGAAATTGAATTCTTTAAAAGCAAATATCTCCCTTTGCTTTAAACTTTGAACGTTGTAACTTTGCAGATGTTGTTTATGCTCAAACAGCAACATTACACACTAACTAAAGTTAGAAAAGTGAAATCGTGTTTTACCACCCCTTTAAGACATTAATTATAATAATTTTACCACAATGAAGATGTCGTTGTAAGTTAGAAGTTTTGCCATGATTCATCTAGAAAGAAATTTCATCCTCCCTACAACATGCACAAGATTAAATACACAGCAAAAAAGTAATATTTTTTAAATATAAAATAACACCGGCTGTCCCCAAAAATAATACACACTAGTGCAAAAAAAATTATAATAAATAAACAAAACGTATAATATCTAAAAAAATAGCCTACATAAATATATATATTAAATATTCTTTAAAATAATATATATTTATTCAGTTTTTTATTTATTAAAAATAATGAATAGTGTGCATATATATATATATATATATATATATATATATATATATGCACACTATTCACTTTTTATTAATAAATAAAAAACTGAATAAATATACATTATTTTAAAGAATATTTAATATATATATATATATATATATAAAATGTATAATAAAAAATTTGACATTATACTATATATATATACATATATATATGCATACTATTTATTATTATTAATAAATAAGAATAAAAACTGAATAAATATATATTATTTTAAAGAATTTAATATATTAAATATTTTAAAAATAAAATCTGATTAAATACACACCAAAGTTTTGAGAAAAGACAAATCCACAAAAAAGCACAGACCTGTAATTGTCGTAGTTGTGTGAGCTGTTTGCGCAGTTCGAGTGTGTGTTGCTGCAGGTCAGTGAGGTGCAGCTGCATCTGTGAACGGGACATTGCTATTGGCTGACAGACTCCAGTGGGCGGGGGGGGCATCAGGGCCAGAGGCGCAGACGGTGATGACACTACCAATCCACAGCAGCAAAAGTCACACATTAAACATAAAGACATGTGAAATTTGATTTAAAATGTACTGTAATTGTGAAATCTGCTCATCCATAAGCCTATAAGTCATTCTACTTTAAACTCAAAATGTCTAATTTTCATATTAACCACAACAGATCAACAAAAGACATCTGATTCTTTGTTTTGATTTGTACAATATTAGTCACATCCAAAACAAGCCCAACACAACTCAGTACACACTCCATCTACGATACGTTGTATATTCATGCAACATACATTCAAACTCAGACCCTTATGTTTGCATATACATTCACACTGTCATATAATCTCTGATGTATTAGATCCTTTTAAGAACTGGAGAATGAAGAGAAAACATTACACTGACATTCAAGAGTGTTAGTGGGAGTTTCCACAAACAACAAAAACATTCCGGGATAATCCATAAGACAGACATATATGCAGTGCTTATAAAAGCGTACACCTCACTGGACTTTTTGTGCTACATAATAATAATAATCATTATGTATTTAACTGAGAATATTTGTCACTTGTCAAGACAAAGTGCTTTATAATTCTAAATAAAACATGTGTGAAATTAATTAAACATAAAAGTCAAAGAAGGAGAATACTTTTTATAAACACTGTATATACATAGACAGAGGGTTTCCAAACTCCAGGATCTGGGATCCCTGAAAACAAACATTCTATACACACTCCTGACGCAAAATTGCAATGCACAAATCGCAATGCAACACAATCTGTAATGCAACAGATGTAGGGGAAACCGAGAAAGTGACAGACAACCAGACATACAGTAATATACCTTTTTTCTTTCTAAACCTTCCAGCTGAAATAAATAAAATATCACCAGTTAACTGTCCCAAAATAATACACTCTAGTGTACAATAAATTATAATAAATAAATAAAATATAATATATACATACATATATTATTATTACAATATAATATATTCATTATAAATTATAATAATAAACATGATATAACATAAATTATAAAAAAACATTTGAAAATATATAATTAAATATAATAATGTATTCATTATAATTAATAATTAATCTGACTTCATATGTAATATAAATGGAAGTCAGTCCATTTATATTAAATACTATATATAGCCAGATTTATTAGAAATTATAATGAATACACAAAATAAAGACCATACAATATCAAATAAAAATGAATAAATAAATTAAAATATTACAAATAAATATTAATATAAATAAAATATTTTAAATTATATATATATATATATATATATATATATATATATATATATATAGGAATATAAAAATAGATTTATTATAAAAATATAATATAATATAAAATAGCATGTCAGATATATTTTAAATTATAATAAATAAAATAATAATATATATACATTATTCAAATAAATTTAAATATTAAATAAATAAATAAAAATAAATAAAATATCTAAATAAATATACATTATTTAATAATATAATATAATATAATATAATATAATATAATATAATATAATATAATATAATATAATATAATATAATATAATATAATATAATATAATATTCAGTCTCTTATTCAGTATTCAATCAGGTTTAAAATGTTTACATGTTTAAATGTTTAGAAGACCTGACATGAACTAACACATTTTTCTAATTAATTTACATTACTGACACTCAAATCATGAACTCAGTCATGGACAAATGCCATAAAACACAAATAATCATTAGCTAATGTAAACCAATCCAAATGAGCATCATTATAATACTGATCATCCTGCGGTCCTCGAGGACTAGGCCTGCCTGCTTCTATCGTTTAGATAAGCATTCTTCAGCGCACCGCACAGTTGTGTCTTATTAACACCATGCATGATTCACTCATTTAATGACCTGTTAATTGATACGCCTATTCCGCATCACTTAAATGTTCTTGCGAACATAATTAGTTTAGTAGCAGCTATTCTAAAGCACAAACAGTTCAGGCCTTGTAGAGACATTACAGTCACATATTGATGTCAATAAGATTAATTTATTAACCTTATAAACTGAACAATGCTCATGCATTAATATGTTCAAGCATTAATATGATAGGCCTATGTTTCATTGTTTTCATTTTGATAGCGTTTGTTAGTGTGGTGTTGTGTAGAACATGCACAGAGGACAAAGATACCGAGCTTTCAAGAAGAAAACTACAGGCGACAACACTGATTCATTATTTATTTAGATTATGTATCTGTCAGAACGGATGTATTTATTTCAAACTTTTTCCATCCTCTAGTCTAGATCATCCCTATTTTAACAGTGTTTGCCACAAATGCTAAAGCCATATTCACACACATTCAGTATAGTACTCACTCTCTGGTGCAGAGCAGTCGCTTGCTGTTTCTGCCTTCTCCCTGCAAGACAAACATATTAAACACATCTTCATGGAGCGCGCACACACACACACACACACACACACACACACCATTTACACGCTTTTATAAGTTGCATAGAGGGGCATTAGTAAAAGAACCACATTAAAATGAGTGTTGACAGCTTTGACCGTCATTGAAAAGTTTCAGGTTTGATAGTGATATTCAGCGGTATTGAACTGAAGATCAGATTTCTTACGGGCTGTCTGGTCCACGGGTCAAAACACTCTGAACCAGTCCGGTTAGACTGGCTATCTGCTTCTCCATGGCCTCCATACGATCTCTAAAAATACCAAATACCATTATACACATACAAGATTAGTGTTGAAGCAAAGAAATATGAAGTCCTAAAGGGACAAAAAATTGAGATGGGAAGAAAAATTGTGTTTGGCATTTGCATTTGCTTACAAAACTTTTACATTCTATTGCAAAACTTTTTACGTTCCCAGAGAATCCCATTAAAAAAAACGAGTGGGTGGATTTTTACCATTATAGGGTGGTTGTGTCCACACACTGCCGACACACATTTATGTTCAAATGTATTATTTTGCATAAAATGTCCCATTTAAGTGGTATGACTAGTTTACCAGCTATTTTGGACGTTTCAGGAGAGCAGAATTGACTCTTACCTGGTTTCTTCGTTTCCAGGTAATGTTGAGCCGTACACTGGCATCGGCCCTCCGTCTCCTCCGGGGCCCCCAAGCATGCATATCTGCTCCAGAGGTGGTCCTCCCGGACGATTCTTGGGGCTCTCTATGTACACAGTGCCATCTTTACGAAACCCATGTCTCCCAGGGGACCCTCGTCCTGGATGACTCCCGTACGGATCCCTGCCATCAGACAGTTTCTGAGGCGAGGCTGGAGGTAGGGTGCGGAAACCCATAGTGGCATATGGATCTGCGTATATGGGACCACCAGCCCTGTAGAGGGCGCCCTCGAGCTCACACTGTAATGCCGCGGCAGGGTATCCACCAATTGAGCGTACAGATCCACGGCGGTAAGCCAAAGCTTGCTGTGAGGCCACGCTGAGCCGAGGATCCTGGACCAGCGTGTACGGGTCGGCGTATATCGCTTCGTTTTTTAGCAACACCACACTCTTCGATGATGATGTTATTTCCTCATCCGGTTTCACATCACGGCGTTCCAGAATTGCACTTGGGGAGGAGCAAAATGCAGGGTGGGCCTGCTGGGGGGCGTGGCCTCCTTGGTGGGCGTGGTGTTGGTGCTGATAGGGGTGGAGCTGCGGCGACTGATGCGGACCCGCGTAAGAGGACGGACGCCCACCAGTGTAAGAAAGACGGGATTGGGAGCGTGACGGAGAACCAGAGGGAGAAGAGGAAGACGGGAGTGTGTTTAATCGACGCGTGGGAGACGATTCCCTCGAGGTGTACACCAGCTCTCTCTGGAGAGGGAGACAGAATGGAAAAGAGGAAGACAGGATGAAGTAAATGCATATGACATATGACAAGATAAATTCACAGCATCAGAACAGATTTGCACTACTGCATGTTTTCTCTGTCATACACACACACAACCGATTCTTCATCATGATCATCATCTCTTTATCTCATTATACTGTGAAAATGGCAGAAAAACAATGTTAAAAAAAGTCTCTTATGCTCATCAAGGCTGCATTTATTTGATCAAAAACAATCTGTTTTCTATTTATATATAACATTTTTTTAAATGTAATTTATTCCTGTGATCAAAGCTGAATTCTGTGAAAAAATCTGATCGGATCAAATCTTTATCCTTCAGAAATCATTCTAATATGATGATTTGATGCTCAAGAAACATTTATTATTATTATCAATGTTGAAAACAGTTGTGCTGATGATGAAATGATGACATTTTTGTCAGGATTCTTTGATGAATATAAAGTTCAAAAGAACAGCATTTATTGAAATTAGAAATCTTTTTACACTTTTTTAAAATCAATTTAATAAATCCTCCTTTCAAAAAAAATTGACCCCAATCTTGAATGGTACTATCAAGTTTTAACGATAGGCATATATATAATTTTGTGTTTTAAGGTAAAAAGCATGAATTTATTTTTTTATAAATAACAATTTATGAAGAAAATTTATATTTAAAACACTTAATTTATGAATATTTTTTTCCCATTATTTAACCTCTTTACCAAATAGTTGTTTCTTTTTTGTTTTTAGCTACCTACATTTTGGCATAAAATAAATGATAAAGTGTTTGTTCCACATCTAACAGATGTTTTTGTCCACTGTCCCACACACACACTCACCCGCAGGTCTCCGTTGGCGATGTGTGCGTGGTGTACGGGGTGGGCTGCGTGCTGTGCGTTGTAGTGTGTGTCTCGCATCGGAGCTTCTCTGCAGTAAATCTTGATGAGGCAGCGGTCGTGAATGTCACGAGGGTCCTCCAGCTCGTAGAAGATGTTGCGCGCCTCGTCCTTGATGAGGAGAGCCGTGCCGGGCGAACGCAACGCGCCCATCGTCAGTTTCTGAGGGAACATGTGCACGATGAGCGCGTGAAGCGTCTCCATGCTGGTCAGCTCATGAGTGATGTGCACCCGCCGCGTCTCGTCACCAAACTGCAAAAACAACACCGCTAGAAAAAAGACAAAACATATATATTTAGTTTAAATCTGATATTCCATACAACAGCACAACTGTGAGTCTGATGTTGATTTATTAATAAACAAATTATTTATCCGTGCACATCATTAATTATTTTTTAATATATTATAAATAATCTTTAATCAAAATAAGTTCCCCTCTCTCTTGCAGCGACATCTCTTCTCTGATGATGTGTTTACTGGTGAGAGGGCGGGGCAACCTGTCACTCACATCAGACCCACCAATAGCAAACCACAACCATCCAATCAATTCCCCATTGACAAGTCCCGCCCTACATTTGTTCTTGTTCCAGAAGCCGTTTCACTCGGATATACGTCAGTGGGAAGAAAAGACTATCACAACTTTTGTTTCATGCTGACTTTAATATTGACTAACTGACATTTCAGAAACAATATGGACAGCGGCAATGAAAACTATCACATAACTGTAAGTCTCTGTTACAAACAATAGACAGCTGAAGAGATACAAGAGTGAAACGCTCTGCTACACAAAATATTGAATGCCACTTGTCCAGTCATATTAGTCAAACTAACTGTATATAATTGATTTTGTCAGACACAGTCTAGATAGTTGCATAACTGCTAAGAGTGTAAAAACTCCAGCCAAAACATTTATCTAAATTAAGCAGCAAAAATGGCTCATGCAGGAAAATAAATGTATATTTATGTAGACACTTCATTTACATTGGATTCAAATGACAGCTTATGCACTCCCTGAGAATCAACCCCATGACACTGATGTTGCTATAGCATCATGCACTATATTTTTACCAATATTTCAGTCTAAGATTTATGCATTTCAACTGCATAAGAAAACATTCATATATTTTTTTAAGAAATTAATACTCTTATACAGCAAAGCAAAGATTAAATAAATTTACAGCAAAGACATTGATAATGTTTACATCATTTATAATGTTACAGTTTCCACAAAGATATTAAGCAGCACAACTGTTTTCAACATTGATAATAATCAGAAATGTTTCTGAAGGATCATGTGACACTGAAGACTGGAGTAATGATGCAGAAAATTCAGCTTTGATCACAGGAATAAATAAAAAATATTTAAAATATATTAAAATAGAAAACAGCTATTTTAAATTGTAATAATATTTCGAATTATACTGTATTTTTGATCAAATAAATGCAGTCTTGGCGAATAGAGAATTACTTAAGAAAGTAAGACTTAAATCTTAAAACCCAAACTTCTGAACAGTAATAGATTAAGAATTTTAAATAAATGTGAAGTATTTGCTTACAATTAATTAAAATGAAAAACTATTAAAACAAAATGTATAGGTTTTAAGCAATATAGTATGGTAAATGGCAAATGCAAAAATTGGCAATTTTATAATAAATGCAATTAAAAGTAATATAATACATATTTCTAATTTAAAACATTTGTTTAAATCTCAGTATTTAGCGTTAATGTTAATGTCGTAAACAATGTGAACTAAACCCTATATGGAGGTTAGCCAATTAAAATTGAGCTCATTTAAAACAGGTCAGATAGAGCGAGTAAAATCACATGGTGCAAGAAAGCTTGACTAACATAAACAACAGAATTAAAATGGCATACAAGTGTACATGTGGCACTGTATATCCCACCTGGTGCTCTTAGCTTGGCTTGGCTGGGCGATCGTGCCAGTGGAAGACTCTGTCTGAGGATGTTGGAGCGACTGAAGCCCAGCGGCAGCTCAGCGTCGGCCATGCTTTCCAAACTCTCCGCAGACGCATAACAGAGTCGCCCTCCTGCCTGCTCGCCCAGCGACTGTTGCTGGAGCCCCGCTGGGCCCCGAGGAGTCCTGGCCTGCAGGAGAGGGAGGAACAGTTTTACAAGGGTAATGAATGATACCTCTGTGATGGGAAGGCAAAAGGCCGTCTAGGGAAAATTAGGATGTGTGTGTGTGGAGTCGCTCTAAAGTAGTGAAAGGAAACCCATGCAGGCAAAAACATTCTCAAATCATGCTGATAACATGATCATATCGGCTCGACTGCTGCTGTCACTGAACCAAAGGGACACAAACCAAATTTGAAAACATTCTTAAATTCATAGCTATTGTTATACTCATATAGACTTACACTATATTGTGTACATTTTTTTACAAATATTTTTGAAAGAAGTCTCTTATGCTCAGCAAGGCTGCATTTATTTGATCAAAAATATAGTAATAATATTGTGAAATATTATTACAATTTAAAATAACTGCTTTCTATTTGAATATATTTAAATATTTAATTTATTCCTGTGGTCAAAGCTGAATTTTCAGCATCATTACTCCAGTCTTCAGTGTCACATGATCCTTCAGAAATCATTCTAATATGATTTGATGCAAGAAACATTTATTATTATTATCAATGTTGAAAACCGTTCTGCTGCTTAATATTTTTGTGGAAACCGTGATATATATTTTTTAATTCTTTGATGAATAGAACGTTCAAAAGAACAGCATTTATTTGAATTTTTGTAACATTTCAAATTTCTTTACTGCCAACTTTGATCAATTTAATGCATCCTCGCTGAATAAAATAATTAATTGTTTTTTTGTTTTTTGTTTTATGAAATTGAGCCCAAACTTTTGAACAGCAGTGTATATTGAAACAGAAACATTTTAAATATTTAAAATATAAAAGAATGTATTTTCAATCACAAATCATAATAAAACATAGAGCTAAAATTGAAATAATATAATACAAAAAAGCTAGCTTACATGTTCCAGATATGTCCTAAAATAATAATCCAAATTGTCAAACAGTTTAACAGACAGACAAAAATCAAAACTGTGATTCAAACACTAATTTTCAAGAGGAAATGTTTCTACTCACACCAATATCTGCTTTCTAAATCTTAGTAACGCACACGTGGAGGTCAGAGATGAGGCTGGACATAACAGTGAAAGTTGCAGTCATAAGAAACTTTCTTGACCACAATCTTCCTGCACCTCTGATTGGCTAAGACTATGGCTAAGATCAGTATTCTACCCAATCAGAATGTGTGAAGTGTTGACTGACAGGACAGATGTTTGCAGCTGTGCCCCTCCATGCCGAATGCCATGGGTGTTAACGCTCCTGAAATGCCATTCTCCTGAGAGATATAATCGGGAATGTGTTCCAAGTTTCAAACATCTATTTAAAAACCAAATAAATGTACCAGTTTGGCGATATATTGCAGTTATGGACATGATTCTGGTGAGACTGCACAATGCTAAAGTCTCAGCATCATTGATTCTCTCATCTGTCTCTATGGGCTACAGGTTAATGGCTTCACAATAAGTGTGAATTAACCTCATTCCCCTTTAATAAACACATTAATTAGCATGACAGCATCAACATGACAGCGCTCATTGATTGAGAAGTCTGGGTGTGTGTTTATGTGGCCAGAGAGGGATTGCTATTGACTTGACAACAACAAGGGAGTGTTTGATCCTGTAAAATATCAAATAATAGACAGATTCTATCATATTTGATCAGGCTTTTATGGCTTATATACTGTAGGAGTATGAAATAGTATAATATAAAAGTTTTCTCGCTCATGACAACTAACATCTGCCACTCCCAATCCCACACCAGACACACAACAAAGTAGCCGACAGACAGACAACTCTGGTTCACGTCTGGACTTTTCCTGGAAACTGAGATTTACAGACAGCATCTAGTGGGAAGTCGAGGAACTCAGTCCTTGTAATATTGATCCAGCTGTCATACGGATGTAAACTTGTTCACCTCAGTCAAAGGCTACTGATCGATTGATCATGGGAGGAAAATGTTAATCCAGGACTGACATCTTGGGCACTGTAGTTGTGTGCAGTATGTCAGAGCTGTAGGGACTTGATTTAATATAAAGAACTGAAAGCTCATTCAATAATGCAAATGTGTAATGCACAAAAAATATACATGTACACACTGTAAAAAGTGTTTAGTTCACTTTTAGTAAACCCGTTGCCTTAAAATGAAGTAAATAAACGTAATGCTTAATTGAAAAAAGTTGCTTAATATAATAAGTTATGTGAACTTGACAATTCCACATTCATTTTTTCAATTAAGCATGAAGTTTGTTTATTTACTTAATAATTTCAAGGCAACGGGTTTCCTCGATTTTTTTAAGTTAAGTCAACTAATCACTTTTTACACTACCTTTCTTTATTTTTTTAAAAGAAGTCTCTTCTGCTCATCAAGGCTGCATTTATTTGATCAAAAATACAGTAAAAATGGAAATATTGTGAAATATTATTACAGTTTAAAGTAGCTGTTTTCTATGTGAATATATTTAGAAATGTAATTTATTCCTGTGATCAAAGCTGAATTTTCAGCATCATTACTCCAGTCTTGTGTCACATGATCCATTTTTTTCAGGATTCTTGGATGAATAGAAAGCTCAAAAGAACAGAATTTATTAGAAATATTTTATAAAATATAAATGTTTTTTTTTTTCCTGTCACTTGATCGATTTAATGCATGCATCAATTTTTTTTAGGAAAAAAGAAAAATCTTACTGATCCCAAACTTGATTGGTACTGTATATAAATCTCAAAATACTAATGTGACATTACTTTTTATGGAAAGTAACACTTAAAGCTACGTTTTCTCACTTTCAGTTAATTGTGACTATCGTAAAAGTACGTTAAACACAGTAAAAGTACTATGACTGATTTTGTTCCCAAAAAGTGCTATTTCTTTCTGTGGACGTGTTTATACTTACTACAATATATATATATATATAAAATAGACACATAGGTTATAATGTCCTGTGTTTTCTACTTTCTTTTTTAATACAGCACATTAGCATTTATACATTAATTACAAATGCATGCCTGAATGTTACATTTTATCTTGTGTACAACCAACAGAAAACAAGACGTGCACTAATTTTATATTATAATAATTTTTAAATTAAGATTTTTTTAAATAATATTTTAGTTAATTATTTAAGTTTATGCAAGCACCACGATAGAGCAATTCTTTATTTAGCATTATTTATAATTTATTTAATGAGAGTGAAAGACTGAAAAACTTTTTCACGCTCTGATTATCACCCATAATGCTCACATATTATATATATAGAAAAGTACAGTACTTTCAGTAAAGACTTAAATTTTTACCAAAAAATTAAATATGTTCTTTTTAACTTTCTATTCATCAAAGAATCCTGATTTATTTTTTATTTTTTTCAGTTTCCAAAGAAAAATGAAACAGCACAATGTTTTTAACATTGATAATAATAATAAATATTTCTTCTTCTTTAATAAGACTTCTTTCAAAACATTAAATCTTACCGAACTCTTTTGAACAGTAGTGTATCTTACTTTCTGATATAAGTCCTGCTAACACTGGGTCCTTTTTAAAATATTTTATGGGATTTTTTACCTTTAACATGATTGGACAGTGGTCGACAGGAAACAATTTAGAGAGGGATTCAGGGATCAAGAAACGACCCTCAAACTCGGGTCATTTGCACACAAGCGCCCCAGTACGATATAAACCCGCGCATTAATCTCCAGATCACCGGCCACATCCCCGGGCCCTTGAGCAAGACACTTGTCCCAGCTATAAATGCATTTTTAATTGCCCAGTATGAAATGTCTAAATGGCAACTAATTATAAAATGTTGAATTTTTAAAAATCTATTCATTATTGATATCCACTATTAATATTCAGAATGTGAGAAAATCCAACAGCGATGAAAGCATCATGGACAGTTCTCTTGTAGTCCAGCATGCCGTGAGCTCATTGTTACACCTGGGGCCAATTTAACTAAAGCGAGCCATGCTTTTCCACACACCAGAACCTGTCAAAGAGCTTACAATTGTCATCCAAAGGAATAGACATTGTCTGCTGGGACAGAGCAGACTAAGAAAAAGCTGAAGGTAAGTTTTTTGCTCAAAAGAATCTCAGGAACACTTCAGATTTGTCACGTTCAGCTCTCCGGGGAGTTGAATTCCACTATTAAGGCTATGTCTACTTTCATCTTGTTACAACCGGAACCGGCATTTTCATTGCAAAATGCTCTCAGTCCACACTATTGTTTTCCAAGTTTCTTTTACACACTGAAACGTTGAAAAATGATTAAATCATCTTACTGTGCATTCGTAGAACATTATTACACGGCCCTGTGGAATACTTGATTCTGATTGGTCAATCACACTATTATTCCCCGATAACAACCCTAACACAGGCTCATCTGGGTCACTGAAGTCAGCGCTATGCGCTTGCTAGGAACGTTTTTTCTTCAAGGAAGTTTTGAGATTGGTGAACTAATAAAATATTTAACCTCCGCTTCGCGTCAGGGTTTATTCTGCAATAACAACCGGCTGGATGTACATTATCACTTAAATAAAAGCTCACTGAGATGATCCCGAGAGACCAGACTCATGCTATTCTCCTGGCACCATCATAGCAAAATATCTCACCACTTACTGGTGTGTCCAGATCGCACTTAATCGACATTACATGTATGATCTAAAATGCAATTGCTCTCATTCAAGTATTTTTGTATTGTTTTCCAGTACAAATATTCAAACATTCTTTACTTGAGAAGCAAACTGATATCAAATAGTAGGGGTCTTGACATAATATTTAAAGAACTCTATATTAGGAGAAATGTCTCAAATAATTGCATAATACTCGTGTTTAATGGGTTATTTCAATTTTTTATAGAAACAAAGTGGCCTGGTTTCACAGACAGGGCTTAGATTAAGCCAGGATTAGGCCTCAATTAGGGCATTTAAGAAGCTTTTATTAACGTGCCTGTAAATATTACTGATGTGCATCTTGAGTCAAGACAGTGTTTTAATATATTTCAGTGCAAGTTGCTTTCAATTAGCTCAATAAAGCATTTTAGTCTGGGACTAGCTTGAGCCTTGTCTGTGAAATCAGGGGAGTATGTTTAGGAGCTGTTTAAAAACTTATTAAAACTAAATCCATAAAATGGTCCCATGATAGGAACCACGAAAAGGTTGTATATGCCTGAAAGAACCCTTTAAAGTTCTACATAGAACCTGTACTTATAAGAGTGTAGAGAAAAGTAATGCGTTTTCAAATATAATCGGATTATAGTAGACGTAGCCTGAGGCTGTACGGCTTGACCAAATCAGGCCCAGGATGCTCAGGAGGGTTCTTTAACACCCGTCCTTTCTCTCTCTCTGAGCCTGTGAAAGGCATATCTCAGGTCTGGAGGAGTTCCAGCATTGTTTCAATGCCAAAGATAGGAGATACAGAGCTGCTCTCACTTCTCACATCTTGAAGACCTGCAGAAGTCCCCAATGTGTCGTAGGTTGCATTTACAATAGAGGTGAGTCAGTGCACTGGAACCTTGTGGAGGAGTTTGTCTTGAAGGTGGATTTCCAGGAAATGCATAGAGTCTATAAATAAATAATTTGCCATGTAGTTTCCACAAAAAAATGTTCCAAAAGAGATGCTGGCTTATCGCAGTATGCACTGACTGGGGATCCTTCAGGAATCATCGCGCACGCTTTAAAGCTAAATGTTATTCCGGAATGATGGAGCAGCGTTTCACCATTCATAGACCAGCTGAAGTATTCATATACTTCATTCATTCAGTGCCATTTTCTGTCATGCATCGTTTAGTATTAGTGCACTGTGCGCATATATTGTGATGTTTTGCATCTGAAATTTTTCCTTGAGGATCATTAAACCACATAAACGTACATGCAGAAACACGGATAAACATGCATGCACATACATCTGGAGAGGGAGAGACATCTTACCTTAAAACTCCAGTAATGTGGTTGCTAAGAGAATTAAAGAGGGACAGAGAAGAGAAAGAGTAATTAGTTATAATGCATCTGTAAAAAAATATATGATCAATAAGTTATGACATATGTTTTTACATTGCTTTAACTCATCAAAAATAAGTCTGTTTAATGTAATTTAAGTTGACACGACTTAAACATCCAAACAAGTTGATTGTACTTAATTTAAGGCAGCAACTTACATACATTTAAACACATACACTAGAATTGATAAGTTTGGAGTAAAGAATGTGTTAAATTAATCAAAACTGACAGTAAAGTCATTTATAATGTTACAAAAGATGTATAATATTTCTATTCATCAAAGAATTCTGAAACAGTTTCTACAAAAGTATTAAGCAGCAGAAATGTGTTCAACATTGACAAATAAGAATATTAAAATTATTTCTTAAGGATCATGTGAGATTGAAGACTGGAGTAATGATGCTGAAAATTCAGCTTTGACATTAAAGGAATAAATTACATTTTAAAATATTTTCCAACACAAAGAATATTTGAAGTGGATCAAAAAAGTTCATCAAAGTTATCCTAAGACAAGAACGGGTATTGTTCAAAATTCATGTATAACTTTGATGAAAGGTTTTTCTCCACTTCAAATGTTGACTACTGTATTTTAAAATGTAATTATATTTCACAATAATTCTGTTTTTACTGTATTTTTCGATCAAATAAATGCAGCCTTGGTAAACATAAGAGACTTCTTTCAAAAACTTGAACTCTGCTCTGTGATTGACAGGTGCTATTTGCCAATAGAACCAATGAGGAAGTCCCAAGAAAGCATTTTTAAACATATTCATACTCATATTTCATACAAAAAGGTAAAAAAAGTTCTTGATTGTGTCAAAAACCAAAGGCCATTGACTTAACAGTGGTTTTTTGCATGAAGGAAATTGATTTTCAGGCTTCCAACATCACATTTACTGATCTTGAAACCAATCATGTGACCTTTAGAAATAGCCAGGCAAATATTAATGCTTTCAACTGTAAATAAATGTACTTTTCTTAAACTTTATATCCAAAACCAATTTCCTTCTTTCAGCCAACCATCACACACACACGATTGTGGGTTATTATCACTGACAATGATAGGTAGCGCACATCTGTGCTAGACGGGGTGTATGCAACCCCTGGATCTGGACACGTCCTGATACCTCATTTTTCATTTTGGACACAGCCAATTTAAAACATAAAAAGTGCTTCTTTGACATCTCATACTGGTGGCATCTCAAAACATAATTAAGTGGCTACAAAACATTTCTGCCCAGACACGTTCAATTGTTCGATTTAATTGTCCTAAAATGCTGTCTAGGTCGTTCTGAGATACTATTTAGCTAATCGCTAAGACCAGCAGAAGTGTGTGCATCAGAGCATAACGCAAATGCCAGAAGCCACTTCTTAATACACTAATTCACACGTCAGAACACACACATACAGCAGCAGAAGGCTTTTAGTTACAGTAACTGTAGCTCAGAAATGAGATGAAGACCCACCCTGACGACACAACAAGCAAGCCCACCTTCCTCTCATCACATTTCTGTCTCTGTTTATGTCTTAGGTTTGCAAACATACCCACACAGACATCATTCTCTCTCTCTATGTGTGTGTGTGTGTGTGTGTGTGTGTGTGTGTGTGTGTGTGTGTGTGTTTCTCTCTCTCTCAGACACACACACACACACACACACACAGACACTGCGGCAGGCCACACCTGCTTCTATACTTGCATGTCATACAACCACCTACACCGTTGCTATGACGACACAGACCTCTACAACATCACTACAATTTAGCATACATTAAATTCAATGTGAAATCAAAATCGTCCCTATTTACTCTCAGAAAACACATTCCTGATGTTATCATGCACAGTTCATCTGTGCAAGCTATTCTACATGAAGAAAACATCAAAAAGGCCTCAAACTAAGAAGATGACCAATAGTTATTATTTTTATTCTAATTATTAAATAAAAATGAATGCAAAACATAAAATAAAATTACCTTGGAACTGATAAGAACTATAAAAAGTAAAAAATAAATAAATAAATAAATAAATATATATATATATATATATA